>NC_133330.1:321638576-321838576 GCF_042186555.1 Aquarana catesbeiana | reverse complement strand
TGCAACCGCACCCTGGTTGCAGGGGTGGGTTAAAACAGATGGTCAGGAGGTGACATATCGCCTCCTAACTGTCTGTCAAATGCCCTCTGAAAAACGATCCACTGCAAACCACTTTTCAAAGGGGCAGCAAATGCTGCCACACATCTGAACAAGCCCTTAAATCGGAGCCTTAGCTTTGAAAAAATAAAAAATGCTAGTAGGAAGGCTTATATTGAAGAAGAGACTTTGGGGTTGATTTATTAAAGGCTAAATAGCCTTTTCACTTTGCAAAGGAACTTTCCCTTAGCTTACTTAATGAGGCAAAGCTCTGCTGATTTCCATCACCCAATCATGTGCAAGAAGTTGCCTTTGCAGCGTGGGGGGGGGGTTCAGAAAAGAAGCTGAAGTGAGTGTTTTACCACTCATTAGAATGGTGGCTGCATTGGTTTTATTTTTTTAAGCTTTTTTTCCCCTCTGTTCTTACATGGCGCTTGTATTAGAGTGCCCCCCACTCTGGATGAAGGAGCACAGGGGGCACCTTTGGAAAGCAGCATTATTAATCTGGAGGGAGGGGAGTGCTAGATATATTAGCAGATTTAGATACACTAACAAATTAAAGCCAAACTTCAGCATATTGGATAAAGGTTTTACATAAATAAATAAAAGCAGACCATTGTAAGCACCCCTGTCAGTGGTAAATAGTTTGTTTTAGGGTTGCACCACTGTTTTTTTTTATCGGCGCACGCGAGTAACAATACTTTTGGGCAAATACTCGCCGATGTTGTGTACCAATTTTTTTTCTGTGATTTGTGTCAATACAAAAAATTGGCACAAATCACACTGCAAAGTTGAACAGGAATGCTGTGCGATTCCTGCATGAATCGCATGCAATATCCCCCACTGCTCCTCTGTGTGTGTGTGCGTGTGTAAATAAAGGGGAAAGCAACATCTAGTTAGCAGTTTAAAAAATGTTAGAACTCACAGTGCATACCTGGCCACATGCAAAAAAATTCCCATAGATGTCCCGGTCTGCCGATGATAGCAAATCAGGGCTGCTGGAGGTGTTCACAGGGGTGGAGGGCAAGTTCCGGGACCACGTGGGTGTAGAGCTGAAATGTGATGTCAGCTTGGGGGCGGACCACTTCTACATCTCCTCCAGCCCTGTGAGCACCTCCAGTGGCTGTGATTTGCTATCATCGGCTGACCAGGACACCTATGAGAATTTTTTTGCATGTGGCCAGATATGTACTGTGAGTTCTAACATTTTTTTTAAACTGCCCACAAGGACTTTTTTTTTTACCACTACTATTCCTTTATATTGGCTTTTAAAATTTACAAATGCAGCAATTTAGAAATTGGATGAAAGGTTAAACACTGGGAAACACTTTTTGAAAGATGAAAAGTGCATTTTATATACAATTATAGAGATCAGACCAAAATGAGGGACAAATGAGGGACAGAGGGACATTGCTCCAAATCAGGGACAGTTGGAAGCTATGCATTAAGGGAAGAAAACCCAAAAAAGAAAACGAATGCAGCCATCACGTCTAAGAATTGGTAAGCTGAAATATAATAAATGTTTGCTTTTGGGTTTAATACCGCTTTAAAGATTTACTGGTCCTTTAATGTTAATAAAAAACCCTGTTTAATCCATCAGAGCCATAATATGCAATTAGGGGAAGATTAATGAAGCACAAGAAAAGGAAACATAGCTCCCCATTCTCGTTTGGGAACAGCTGATATTTTTATCTTGTGATTTATTGCTGCGTCAGTTTCTAATTTTCTGCATTACTTTAACACTTTCAAAGTGATAACTGGGCACAGCCACCGCTGAGCGATGAGAAACGCTGCAGAGCGATAAGCGGCCCAGGAGACCGGAGGAGACCCTCGCAACGTTCACAAGTCTTCCACACCTAGATTCACATTGTCAGTTTATTACTTGTACAGATTCGGGGATCATCTGCAGTCACACAGGACTCTTGATGAACAAAGACGTATGGTTCTGTCCATGTACACTATATTACCAAAAGTATTGTGACGCCTGCCTACTATTATGACATCCCAGTCTTAGTCCATAGGGTTCAATATTGAGTTGGCCCACTCTTTGTGGCTATAACAGCTTCAACTCTTCTGGGAAGGCCATCCACAGGGTTTAGGAGTGTGTCTATGGGAATGTTTGACCATTCTTCTAAAAGTGCATTTGTGAGGTCAGGCACTGATGTTGGACGAGAAGACCTGGCTCACAGTCTCCGCTCTAATTCACCCCAAAGCATTCTGTTGAGTTGAGGTCAGGCCTCTGTGCAGGCCAGTCAAGTTCCTTCACCCCAAACATGCTTATATATGTCTTTATGGACCTTGCTTTGTGCACTGGTGTGCAGTCATGTTGGAACAGGAAGGGGCCATCCCTAAACTGTTCCCACAAAGTTGGGAGCATGAAATTGTCCAAAATGTCTTGGTATGCTGACACCTTAATGCCGCGTACACATGGTCGGACTTTTCGGCTACAAAAGTCCGACAGCCTGTCCGACAGACTTTTGGCGGACTTTTGGCGGACTTGCGGCGGACTTGTGGCAGATTTTCTTACGAACGGACTTGCCTACATACGATCACACAAAAGTCCGACGGATTCGTACGTGATGACGTACACCGGACTAAAATAAGGAAGTTGATAGCCAGTAGCCAATAGCTGCCCTAGCGTGGGTTTTTGTCCGTCGGACTAGCACACAGACGAGCGGATTTCTGGGTCCGGCGTAGTTGCGACGTAAAGATTCGAAGCATGTTTCAAATCTAAAGTCCGTCAGATTTGAGGCTGCAAAAGTCCGCTGAAAGTCCGGGAAAGCCCACACACGATCGGATTGTCAGCCAGCTTTAGTCCGTCGGCGTCCGTCAGACTTTTGTAGACGAAAAGTCCGACCGTGTGTACGCGGCATTAGAGTTCCCTTCACTGGAACTAAGGGGCCAAGCCCAACCCCTGAAAAACAACCCCACACCATAATCCCCCCTCCACCAAATGATTTGGACCAGTGCACAAAGCCAGGTTCATAAAGACATGGATAAGCGAGTTTGGGTGGAGGAATTTGACTGGCCTGCAACCGATAGAACACCTTTCGGATTAATTAGAGGGGACACTAGGCCTTCTTGTCCACCTCAGTGCCTGACCTCACAAATGCGCTTCTGGAAGAATGGTCAAACATTCCCATAGACACACTCCTAAACCTTGTGGACAGCCTTCCCAGAAGAGCTGAAGCTGTTATAGCTGCAAAGGGGGGGCCAACTCAATATTGAACCCTACGGACTAAGACTGGGATGCCATTAAAGTTTCAGGCTAGGTTTCCACTATTGCAACCCCAAAGTCACGTGATTTTTGCAGTGATTTTACCGCGATTTTGCCACGGTTTTGATGCGACTTGAAGCAATGCCTGTGTATTCTTGAGGTCTATGAACCTCAAGTCGCATCAAAGTAGTACAGGGACTACTTTAAAGTCGCTGCAACTTGAAGTCGCACAGATATGAACGGTACTCGTTGGGAATCATGGTGTACGACTTGTCATGCGACTTTGCAGTCTCAAGTCGCATGACAAGTTGCACTAGTTGAAATGTAGCCTAAGTGCGTGTAAAGGCAGGTGTCCCAATACTTTTGGCAATAAAGCGTATATACAAAATTGCACATGCCCTTAAATTTGTGTATTCTGAAAGCTGTAGACTCTACACGTTTCGTGGAGCAATGCCCACTTCCTCAGGAGGCAGCCAAGATTTGATTTGTGTATATCTGTGGGAAGAGCATGCCATCAGCAAAGGGAAATATATGAAACATATAAAATAATACGTTTCCAAATATATCTAGATAAGGCCACCCAAGGTGGGATGGTGGTAAATCCCCTAATATACACATTGCACAGTAGGCACCATCAATTGGGCAAGTATATCAAAGGTCCTAGCGGTGTGGAGAAACCTCCACAAGGTAGGATCTGACCGGGAGCTGATAAGGGGGCGAGCCGGGGGCGGGACGCATAGCAAGGCTAGAAGAAAAATTACACTGAAAAGGTGGAAACAAACATAATAAACAAAGAAGGAAAAAAATAGGAATGGTAAACAAGATAAATATATAGTGTGAGGAAAGCTCAGATCAGGTGAAACAAATGATAGTTCACGTAAGGTGTGAGATAGGGCACCAACCTATAAAATGAATAGTAGCCAAAAGCATATATACTAATGTAAGGGTTCCAACGTATCCATTAAATAAGTGATGTAAAATAAAGAATTTTTTTAAATAAAATTTAGTCAGTATCCTAATAGAGGCAGTTACAATACCTTATGAAGAGTAGGGATGAGCCCAACACCCCCCTGTTCGGTTCGCACCAAAACATGCGAACAGGCAAAAAATTTGTTCGAACGCGCTAACACCGTTAGTCTATGGGACACGAACATGAATATTCAGCAGTGATTTTAATAATGCTTTAAGTGAAATAATAAAAGTGTAATATTCCTTTAAATTTCGTACCTGGGGGGTGTCTATAGTATGCCTGTAAAGGGGCGCATGTTTCCCGTGTTTAGAACAGTCTGACAGCAAAATGACATTTCAAAGGAAAAAAAGTCATTTAAAACTACTCGTGGCTATCAATGAATTGCCGGTCCGACAATACACATAAAAGTTCATTGATAAAACCGTCATGGGAATTCCCCACAGGGGAACCCCGAACCAAAATTTAAAAAAAAAAAATGACGTGGGGGTTCCCCCTAAATTCCATACCAGGCCCTTCAGGTCTGGTATGGATATTAAGGGGAACCCCAGCCAAAATTTTTTTTAAAAATGGTGTGGGGTCCCCCTCAAAATCTATACCAGACCCTTCAGGTCTGGTATGGATTTTAAGGGGAACCCCACGTCAAATTTTTTTTTTAAAATGGCGTGGGGTCCCCCCAAAAATCCATACCAGACCCTAACCTGAGCACGCAACCTGGCAAGCCGCAGGAAAAGAGGGGGGGGCGAGAGATCGCCCCCCTCCTGAACCGTACCAGGCCACATGCCCTCAACATTGGGAGGGTGCTTTGGGGTAGCCCCCAAAACACCTTGTCCCCATGTTGATGGGGACAAGGGCCTCATCCCCACAACCCTTGCCCGGTGGTCATGGGGGTCTGCGGGCGGGGGGCTTATCGGAATCTGGAAGCCCCCTTTAACAAGGGGACCCCCAGATCCAGGCCCTCCCCCCTGTGTGAAATGGTAAAGGGGTACAAAAGTACCCCTACCATTTCACAAAAAAAGTGTCAAAAATGTTAAAAATGACAAGAGACAGTTTTTGGCAATTGCTTTATTTAAATACTTCTTCTTTCTTCTATCTTCTATCTTCTATCTTCTTTCTCCTATCTTCTATCTTCCTTCGGTTTCTTCCTCCATCTTCTTCTTCTTCTTCTGGTTCTTCCTCTGGTCTTCTCGTCCGGCATCTTCCTCCGCGGCGCCAGCGTCTTCAATGGCAAACAATGGCTTCCTCAGGAGAATAAGTAATTGCCAAATGCGATAGTGGCTCTGATAATATGAATACAGAAAAACAAACAATTAACCACTTCCGGACCGCCGCATACGTCCTTACTTTGACGGGGAATATCGTTGTTATGGCACCAGCTAGCTGCCATAACCCTGGTATCCTCGTGTTCAGTCGGCGGTCTGCTTCAAGATAAAAGTGGTCTCTGCAGCAGATTCGCCACGAGATCACTTTTATTGGCAGCGGGAGAGGGGCCCCCCTCCCGCCGCGCTCCAGTGCCCTCCGCCACTTACCGGAGCCGGCGGCAGCGGTGGAGTCGATCAGATGTTCCTCCTTTCTTGGCATGGAGAGGGGTGGGGGGCGGGCCCTCTCAGGCAGGCTGTATGGGGCCCCGTGATTTCTAACGGCAGCCCTGCCTACAGGTAAGTCTATAATAAGGCTTTCCTGTAGTTACTGTGAATATCTCATAAATTTGCACTGTTTAGGAGATTTTCAGAGTGCATGCAGGTGGTGACGTCAGGGGCGCATGCGCTCTGAAGGTCCGGACCTTTAAAGCCCGTGCCGTAAACGATGGCTCCCATGCACATGTGTGGGAGTGACGTCATCACGCTCCTGGCCACTCATGTAGCCGGAGGCCGCAAACCTGGAAGGAAGACTGGGGGGAAGATGTCAGCCCTCTCAGCGGTGACAGCGAAATGCTGGAGGGCTTCGTTCTAAGGTAAGTTTCTCATAATGTGCTAGTATGCGATGTATACTAGCACATTATGACATTGCCTTGCAGGGAATTTTTTTTTTTTTTTTTACTACCGCTTTAAGGTTTGAACATGCACTACAGACAGAGATTAAGGCTCCGTTCACACTGCTGCGACATGAGATCCGACTTGTGAGAACCTAAGTCGCATGATATGTCAAATTCAATGTTTCCCTATGAAAGCCGTCTTAACTAATGCTACACTAGTCGCTTTAGAAATGTTTCCTGCACTCATTTGATCTGACTTGCGATTTCAGCCCTTGTTTAGGCTCCTAAATAGCATCCAAGTCAGAAGGAAGTTGCAGGGCAAATCGTACAACTTTGCAGTCGCTGCAGTGTGAAACGACCCCTAGCCGTTGTGATATATAACGTTTTTATAAATAAATAAATACGTTTCATAAACAAACAAAAATATTGCTTTTTGACAAAGTTACAAGCTTGACTCGACAAACTTACTTGCAACTTAAAAAAAAAAAAATGTAAGCTCTAATGGCTGTAATGCCATTGCACATATTACCTGAATATATTACTAACATTAAATATTAAGAAAAAAAAAATAAGAAAAGCTTTTTTCTTATATTTTTTTTTTCAGCAGCTTAGTAGATGCCCCCTACTTATTCTTATGTGGTAGTGCAATACATGTTTAAATTTTAATGTTCTATTATTATAGGCTGGGGATGGAATTGTAATGGCTGTTTAGAAAAGGCCAGCAGAGCCGCGTTAAAGTGATATTAAAAGCAATAACTTTAACCACTTCAGTCCCGGAAGATTTGGCTGCTCAATGACCAGAGCATTTTTTGCGATTCGGCACTGCGTCGCTTTAACTGACAATTGCGCTGTCGTGCGACGTTGTACCCAAAGAAAATCGCCGTCCTTTTTTTCCCACAAATAGAGCTTTCTTTTGGTGGTATTTGATCACCTCTGCGGTTTTTATTTTTTGCGCTATAAACAAAAGAAGAGCGACAATTTTGAAAAAAACACAATGGGGGTTATTTACGAAAGGCAAATCCACTTTGCACTACAAGTGCAAACTACAAGTGCAAAGTGCACTTGGAAGTGTAGTCGCTGTAGATCCGAGGGGGACATGCAAGGAAATAAAAAAACAGCACTTTAGCTTGCACATGATTGGATGATAAAATCAGCAGAGCTTCCCCTCATTTCAGATATCCCCCTCAGATTTACAGCGACTGCACTTCCAAGTGCACTTTCAATGCAATTTCATGTGCACTTTGCATTTGTAGTTTGCACTTGTAGTGCAAAGTGGATTTGCCTTTCGTTAAATAACCCCCAATATCTTTTACTTTTTGCTATAATAAATATCCCACATTTTTTTATCAAAAAAACTCATTTTTTCCTCAGTTTAGGCCGATATGTATTCTTCTACATATTTATGGTAAAAAAAACGTATATTAATTGGTTTGCGCAAAAATTATTGCGTCTACAAAATAGGGGATAGAGTTATGACATTTTTATTATTATTTTTTTTTACTAGTAATGGCGGCGAACTGCAATTTTTATCGGGACTGCGACATTATGGCGGACACATCGGAGACTTTTTTGAAACCCTTGACAATTATACAACGATCAGTTCTATAAAAATGCACTGATTACTGAATAAATGTCACTGGCAGGGAAGGGGTTAACACTAGGGGGCGATCAAGGGGTTAAATGTGTTCCCTATGTGTGTGTTCTAACTGTGGGGGGATGGGACTGTCTAGGAGGAGAGAGAGGTCGGTGTTCATACATAGTATGAACACACGATCTGTCTCCTCTCCTCTGAAAGAACCGGGATCTGTGTTTACACACACAGATCCTGGTTTTCGCTCTGTCACGAGCGATCGCGGGGGCCTGAACTCCGATCAGCTCTGGGCACACGCAGCGGGCCCCTAGTGGCCAAAAGGCGAAGCGACGTAAGGTAACGTCGTTTCGCCCAGCCATGCCATTCTGCTGCAGTAAAACTGCGGCGGCTGGTCGGCAGCGGCTAAAGCAAAAACACAAAAAAAACAAAACAAACAAGTTATAGACTATGTGCGGTGGTTTTGCACTGAGCAGCCTTGAT
This sequence comes from Aquarana catesbeiana, assembly GCF_042186555.1. NCBI lineage: Eukaryota > Metazoa > Chordata > Amphibia > Anura > Ranidae > Aquarana > Aquarana catesbeiana. The sequence goes on along the minus strand of NC_133330.1, from coordinate 321,830,310 downwards.
CCTCCAGTTTTGGGGTCCCTCACCAGCGCTCTTGGCCCCTCCATCCTGCCGAGTGCCCCCAGAGCAAGCAGCTTGCAATGGGGGCACCCAAGCAGGCAGGCTCCTGAGCCAATGCTCTGCATATCCATGTACACACAAAGCTGCAGATCGTCCCCCTCGGTCTCCTCATTGGCTCGCTGGCTGTGAATGACAAGAGCAGGATCTGAGGCATCCATGCACAACGCTAGAGAAATATCAGGCTCAGGTAATTATTGGGGGGGGGGGTTACTATTAATACCAATGATGTAACACTATTCCTCCTAGTAATACCAATGATGGGGCACTATTTCTCTCAGTAATACCAATGATGGGGCACTATTCCTCCCAGTAATACCAATGATGGGGCACTATTTCTCCCAGTAATACCAATGATGGGGCACTATTTCTCCCAGTAATACCAATGATGGGGCACTATTTCTCCCAGTAATACCAATGATGGGGCACAGTAGCTATGTAACTGATAACCCAGCCTGACACATTGTTGACCCTCGCTGATGTTGGGACATTTTCTACCCCCACTGACCACAATCTGGCCCCCCCCCCTAAAGTCTGAAGGACAGCAAACTGGCCCTTTATTTAGAAAGTTTGGATCCCCCTAATCTAGTCAACGACAACAGATGGACCCAAAAGCTAAAGAAAGATTTTCTGTAGAAGTCCATTTTACTTGTTTCCATAACAACATACATTTCATTTTTTTTTTTTTTTTTTTTCAGACTCAGTAAATTGCGGATATTGGAATTAAGAGAAAATCATTTGAAAACATTACCAAAGTAAGTGATTATTATATGATGGGGGATTCTGATGTTTTTATTATGCATGGTACTTAAAGAGTAACTCCACTGTTGTTGAGAAAAAAAAAACATTCCCCTCTGGGTGATCTCTGTACATTGCAGGGATTTTAACAAACTTTGTTGCAGATTCCTACCTTCTGTTATTCTGAAGAAATCCCTGTTGATTCCTCTGTGCCCATGTGCTGAGTGAGCCTAATGGGAGTGGTTTCATAATGATCAATGAGCTGCTGCACCTGCAGGGCTCTAATGGGGAAATTTGCAGGGTCAGCATCCTTTTAGAAGTGATTTCTTATTGGGAGCATCTCACCAAAAATGATATTTTTGTTGCAGGGGATGCCTGAAATCTGACTTTTATCTTAGTGCAGACTTCTGGGAAAGTGTCCTCTGGGCTTTTCGGCCATTTCCAAGGCTCTCCGGCACCCCCCCTCCCGCCTCTGGCCGCATGCGGTATTGCATCCCATTGAAGTCAATGCGGAACAAAATTATTTTCGTTTCCATTGACTTCGATGGGAAAACTCGCTTTGATATGTGAGTACTTTGGATTACGAGCAAACTCCTGGAACGGAATATGCTCGTAATCCGAGGTTCCACGGTATATTATTTTTTTTATTGCTATTTTTTTTCCCACGAAAGTGGGGTTACCCCTTAAAATAGGATAAATATGCTCATAACTATGGTGCAGGACTGATTATTACAAAGAGCAATGATTTAAAGCAGTCAAAACAATGACAGCTCCACACTGTTTGGTTGTTTTGGGTTAAACTGCTATGCTCCTTGGCCGTAGCATGTTCCTCAACCCCACTGACCCAGAGTTTGGAAGACCCCCTATATTGGCAGAGGCAACGACCAACAATGGGCAATACAGAAGCTAGAGTCTTTGGATAGGTAGTACTATAAAAGCTACAGCAGGCAATAACAGAGTCAGTAGGCTGATGATGGCCAGGTCAGATGTAGAAAAACAGAGTCCATATTCCAGACACGTAGACAGAGCAAAGATTGCCAATAGCAGAGCTAACAGATCGAAGATCAAGATTAGCATAGACATGCTGAGTACAAACACAGTCCAGACAATCACCGGAAAAAAGGGCATGGGCAGCCATACAGAAGTCAGAGACAATCAGACCTCTATCCTGGGCATAAGCAAACAGACAAATGGGAGTTTTGAGCTCAATTTGTAAGCAGTTTATGAGGGTCAGATGTGCAATGCAGAGACCTGAGCTGTAGGGTTGAGTAATGACTAGCAGATGGTGAAGGTTCAAGGCTGATCATTACACCAGTGTCACAGCCAAGGGTGCAGCGTGATTACATATTTATGCTTTGCCCTCTAGCATGTTGTTTTTATGATCATGGGGCTTCCACTTGTTATCCTCTGAGCAGGAGGTTACTGGTAGCTTCCAGTTCACAGAAATAGCATGCAGACGTACACAATCTCTTCCTCTGGATTCAGACATTTCTGATGCCTGGGACCCATGGAGATTTGTGGAACCAGGAGGACAACCTGTATCTTTTGTGGAAATCAAAACAGAGTTTTATGAATGTGGAAGAGTGATGTAGTCATTTAGTCTTTACCCAAACATCTTGGGAAGTAGGCGGCAAGGAGCTGGCTGTTGGTATTTATGGAATATGCTAAAAGAATTACAAAGGTTCCAGGTTTTAAAAAAGTGTGATGTTGTAGGTATAATGAGATGGCAGAGATAGAATAGCAAAATTAGGAACAATGGAGGTAGAGTAGCATGGAGATGAGCCAAAAGAGGTGTAAAAAAAAAAGGAGCCAAAGAGATGAACGCAAAAGAGAAAAGTGTTTAAAGCTCATCTCCAGCCATATTCTTTTATTTCTCTCCACCTTTTTTTCTGTAATTGCACTGTAGGGTTCCAAAAGAATGTTTCATTAGCTTTCCCATTAGTCCTGCAATGCTGGATTTATGGCCAGTAACATCATCAGATGGCTTTTTGTTTTGACCACTAGGAAGAGGGTTCTCCATCTCGTCTGACTTGACATCCTCGTGCACATAGGGAATCCTGCAGAACAATATTTCTCATGAGTCTTCAGCTTGCACACAGAATGTAGAGGCAGAAGGGTTGGCTGTAGGTGGGGATGGGCACAGCTGACTAGGCATAAGTGATACTAAATATATATACATGCCCAATGATTTAGATCAGGGGTCTTCAAACTACGGCCCTCCAGGTGTTCAGGGACTACAATTCCCATCATGCCTAGTCATGTCTGTGAATGTCAGAGTTTTGCAATGCCTCATGGGATGTGTAGTTCTGCAACAGCTGGAGGGCCGTAGTTTAAGGATCCCTGATTTAGATAAAACTCTGGGGTGGGTACTGAGGAGCACCCAGTAAAAGTGCAGGACACAAAAAGGTCAAATCAAAGTGTTTATTGAAGAAAGGTTTCAGGTGAAGCCAACACGTTTCGGGGGAAATGCCTCCCCCTTCCTCAGGACCGAAACCATAGGTATAAATAGACGATTAGATACAATTAGGATACTTATGTAAGGGCTTGATCCAAACTGTCATACAGTCGACTACACCAACAGTCTGCATACCTTTGTTCAATAAACGCTTCAATTGGACCTGTTTGTGTCATGAATTTTTGTACTGGGCGCTCCTCAAAACTCACCCTAGAATTCCACTGAGTATTCTCCAAGAGACCATCAGAGAGGTGGCATGCCGAGACCAAAACAAAGTCCATCTACATGGCACCTTCACTGCACATCAGACCCTGTGAACGAAGACTGAGTTCTAAGATCTAATAGCCAGTAATATCAATACCTCACTCCTATTAGTCCAGTGCTATCATATCTACCCATTACTCACTTATTTAAGTGACACTGGCACTATTATGTCAACACTGCCTGAAATTAAACTACAAGGGGACATTGAGAAGACCGATCACCTGGAGGACATCGAGCAAGCAGAGTTTACCGATTCACTTAACAGAAAGTGTTGATCTCTCAATGCCTGAAGGCTAAATATAATGAAGATTGCAGAAGAAAGGTGCATTGTCTGTGGACCTAAAGCTCGAGATTCACTTTGTACAAAGTATCTTCTTTGACTGGACATAAGCTATAAGACATCTACAAAGAGTAGATGATGACTGAGAAACCATGGAGACAGAATAGACAATAGTTCTATTGATTCATTAAATAAACATTCTTTGGTCATTTTCCTCCCGTTTTATTAAACTCATTTATCAGAGGACATTGTGAAAGACTGGAAAGCTGGAGTGTCAATTTTTTTGCCAAAATCTCAAACTAGGATAGGAGAAACTGAGTGTATTGACCCAAGCTCTGTTGTGTTCTCCCACACCACTAGATATTTTATTTTGTCAATTATCTCTGGTCTGCAAAAACTTTGCCTAAATATCCGGTCTGCTAAGAACAGACTGATGGGGATCCGTTCCACATCCTTCCGGCGCTTCGGATGACAGTTAGATGGAAATGGACAGGCGGTCCTTTTCCATCCAACCACCCATAGAGGGCTGTGTCCATTTCCACGCTTGACGGAGTCAAACCCTGTCTGCAAGGGGCCTTAAAGAAAAATTCCAGGTATGGATATTATATAAATAATTACATTGCTCCAGCTTGGACCAATGTAACTATGTATATACCATACCAGTGGGATCTCGCTAGAAGCTGGAAATCACTGTATGTACAACGCTACTCCAGTGATCTCCACTAGCTTCCAGGTCCTGTGCTGATTATCTGTCCTGCTGCATTCTGAATACAAGAGGTCGGCAGCTTGGCACAGAAACCATTCGAAGAATGCTTTGCTTTTTCTGAATGAATGCAAAGTGCTTTCTGAGTGGACGAGGTGGCTTGGTAGGGCAGTGACATCACCCTCTTCACTCTTTGGATTCATTAAAAAAATGCAAAGCATTCTCTGAATGGTGGCCAACCTCCTGTGTTCACAATGCAGCAGGTCAGCCACATAGCACAGGACACGGAAGCAAGTGGAGTTTACTGGAATAGTGGTGTCTAATTTTTCAGCTTACAGGGGCATTGGCCTGGTATGTTATATACATGGTTAACACTGATCCAAGATGGACCAATGTACAGTGCCATGAAAAAGTATTTACACCCCTTGAAATTTTCCACATTTTGTCATGTTACAACCAAAAATGTAAATGTATTTTATTGGGATTGTATGTGATAGACCAACAGAAAGTGGCACATAATTGTGAAGTGGAAGGAAAATGATAAATGGTTTTTCAATTTTTTTTACAAATAAATATCTGAAAAGTGTGGAGTGCATTTGTATTTAGCCCCCTTTACTCTTATAACCCTAACTAAAATCTAGTGGAACCAATTGCCTTCAGAATTCACCTAATTAGTACATAGAGTCCACCTGTGTGTAATTTAATCTCAGTATAAATACAGCGGTTCTGTGAAGTCCTCAGACGTTTGTTAGGGAACCTTAGTAAAAAACATGAAGGCTAAGAAACACACCAGACAGGTCAGGGATAAAGTTGTGGAGAAGTTTAAAGCAGGATTAGGTGATTAGGTTGTAAAAAAATATCCCAAGCTTTGAACATCTCACGGAGCTCTGTTCAATCCATCCTCCGATAATGGAAAGAGTATGGCACAACTGCAAACCTACCAAGACATGGCCGTCCACCTAAACTGACAACACGGGCAAGGAGAACATTCATCAGTGAAGCAGGAACAGAGAAGCTGGTCAGAGTTGATTTAAAGACAGATGGAGCCACATAAAGGGCAATCTTAGAAGAAAACATGTAATGCCGCGTACACACGATCGGAAATTCCGCCAGCAAAACTCAGATGAGAGCTTTTTGTCGAAAATGCGACCGTGTGTATGCTCCATCGGTCTTTTGCTGGCGGAATTCCAGCCAGCAAAAGACTGAGAGCATGTTCTCTATTTTTCGGTCGGGAAAAGTTCCTATCCGAAAATGTGATCGTCTGTACAAATTCCGACGCGCAAAATTCCTATGCATGCTCGGAAACAATTCAACGCATGCTCGGAAGCATTGAACTTAATTTTCTCGGTTCGTCATAGTGTTGTACGTCACCGCGTTCTTGACGCTCGAGAGTTCAGAGAACTCTTGTGTGACCGTGTGTATGCAAGGCAAGCTTGAGCGGAATTCCATCGGAAAAACCATCCAAGTTTTTTCCGACGGAAAATCCGCTCGTGTGTACGGGGCATTAGAGTCTGCAAAAGACTTGAGACTGGGGCGGAGGTTCACCTTCCAGCAGGACAACGACCCTAAACATACAGCCAGAGCTACAATGGAATGGTTTAGATCAAAGCATATTCATGTGTTAGAATGGCCCAGTCAAAGTCCAGACCTAAATCCAATTGAGAATCTGTGGCAAGACTTGAAAATTGCTGTTCACAGACGCTCTCCATCCAACCTAACAGAGCTTAAGCTATTTTGCAAAGAAGAATGGGCAAAAATGTCCCTCTCTAGATGTGCAAAGCTGGTAGAGACATCCCCAAAAAGACTTGCAGCAGTAATGCCGCGTACACACGAGCGGACTTTACGGCAGACTTTGCCCGGCGGACTTTTCAACGGACTTTACGTCTGACTTTCTGAAAGAACGGACTTGCCTACACACAATCAACCAAAGTCCGTCGAATTCGTACGTGATGACGTACGACCGGACTAAAACAAGGAAGTTCATAGCCAGTAGCCAATAGCTACCCTAGCGTGGCTTTTTGTCCGTCAAACTAGAATACAGACGAGCGGACTTTTCGACCGGACTCGAGTCCGTCGGAAAGATTTGAAACATGTTTCAAATCTAAGTCCGTCCAACTTTTGAGAAAACAAAGTCCGCTGGAGCCCACACACGATCGAATTGTCCGACGAAATCCCGTCCGCCGGGCAAAGTCTGCCGTAAAGTCCGCTCGTGTGTACGCGGCATAATTGCAACGAAAGGTGGTTCTACAAAGTATTGACTCAGGGGGGCTGAATGCAAATGCACTCCACACTTTTCACATATTTATTTATAAAAAATTTTGAAAACCATTTATCATTTTTCTTCCACTTCACAATTATGTGCCACTTTGTGTTGGTCTATCACAGGGGTGTCCAAACTTTCTAAACAAAGGGCCAGTTTATTGTCCTTCAGACTTTAGTGGGGCTGGACTATGGCCAACAGGAGTGGAAATTGTCCTTGCATCACTGGGAGTAAGCATTGATACATTTGGTATTGGGTAGAGGAATAGTGCCCCATCATTGAGAGGCCCATTGTTGGTGTCAGTGAGAGAAATGGTGCCCCATTGTTGATGTCAGTGCCTCAAGGGCCGGATAATTGCAAGCAAAGGGCCGCATTAGGCCCCAGGGCTGCTGTTTGGAGACCACTGGTCTATCACATAAAATCCCAATAAAATAGATTTACGTTTTTGGTCGTAACATGACAAAATGTGGAAAATTTCAAAGGGTATGAATACTTTTTCAAGCACCAGGACACTGCTTCTGGTGCACTGAAATCCCAAACAGTGTTGTAAGGCACAAAAAAGAGAGGAAAGTGCATCAAAAATAAGCCACGTCCATAAATCATTGAGGATACAAAATAGAGTAGGACTGAGTATTACCAGGGAGGCGGACTTTTTAGGCTAAGAACCAGTGGAGAAGATATAGCAGTATAAAAAATATAAATTTATTGAAAAATACAATATCTAAAAAACAATGACAATTGTAACATATAGCATCTATGATTATTGTGCAGTGATCCCTTGTATGTCCATGCGTTTCACCGTTAGGCTTTCTCAGGACATGGCCAAGGTTCACAGATGAGACAGAGAAGGAAATATGTCTCTCTATCTTAAATTGGAATGCAAAATTATGCAAGTCACGGTAGCATGAGAAAGTTCAATCAGCAGTAAGAAAGTATATTAGATATAGCTAATTATCTCAGCAGGGGCATGTAAACAATATTCCTAATTAAGGGAGCAGCCATTAGAGGGAGGAGGGCCAACACCGGATTCACCACTTAGATCCTGGATTTAGTATCAGCAATGCTGAAGTCTCAATACAATCCCGTCACTGCATATTCAGGATACAAATAATCCAGCGTGCCCCTGGGAGACAGCAATACACTGCACACGTGTTGTAAGGCCCGTCTGATTTGTCTCTTCCTGGACTATAGAACACCTCCCTGTTGTGTTATATCGGAGGCGAGAGTTGTTCTTTAGCGACTCTCTTGCTGTTTCTTGCTTAGTACCCCACCAATCAATTGGTTAGATTACTAGTCATCAGGGGGCAGCTCTGATATGAGGAAGCAAAGCCCTGCTCCTCTACAAAGATGGCAACCTCCAGGAATCACAGAACAAAGCATGGTAACTTGGTAACTGATAAAAAGTCAGAGCTGTGCCGCTCCAGGTGGGAATGATTGCTCCCTTCAACCTTGTGGTGCAGGTCCAGTCCGCAGCCTGAATAAGAGCCAATAGTTCAAGAAAGGTTGACCGCACTCCCAGGTGATGATTACTTTCTTGAAGATAAAAATCTATCAAGATACATCATAAGACATCATGAGATGCAGGCATGGCAAGATTAACGCGTTTTACGAATCAAGGTTCGCTTAGTCATAATCTATAATGTCACTCAAGTCAGGTTAAAAAACTGCAGCAGTTTCCGGCAATCGTGGATCATTTTGAGGACGGGCTTTGTTCGTTTTTTTTTTTTTTTTTAATTACAACCATAAAATCCTAATTGGTTAACAAACCGTGAATTCTGGCTGTCCTTTTGCAAAGCATTAAAATATTTTTTATTATCTAAACTTTTAGCATCGACCCTTATAAAATATGCTTGTTTTATAGGCCCATAAAGTATTCTCATAATTTTAAGCTGGTTCTCCTTCCTTGGCTTTGTTGATTTCTCTTCCACCTTGACAGCTTGATGGGAAGGCTTTAAGAGTAAGAAAACGAAAAGTAATTTTAACTGCCATAGTCAATTAGAGCTTGGTAATAAAAAGCTGCAACATGAACGAAACACTATAGCAACAAAAAGCTTTTTTTTTTTTTTTTTAAAGGAAAACTGTCATTGGAGAATCATAGGGGATGCCATTATTGAGCGCTTCTTCTTATGATCCTATCATATTGGCCCACTCTGTTGGTGTGTAGTGGGGAGCACCTAGTACAAATAATTGTAAAATAAAGTTATTAGTTATGTACTAATTATTTCGAAACATTGCATAACCAGTGCGTTTTGGGAGTATGTCACATACCTGTATGAGGAGCTCACGGTAATGAGGATAGCCTCTTGCACCATTCCTGTCTATGTACCCAGGGCTGGATCTAGGCTATCTGATCTCGGGGTGCAGTAATAAAAGTCAGGGCACATAATGTCGATAATGTGACAAATGCAGGAAACTAGTAATCACTCGGCACACGTCTATACCATGAGTCACAACCTGGAAGTACAGTAACATCTGACAAGTAGTGCAGAGGCATGAAGGAAAGCTAATATGTATAAGTCTGTCATTAGATTAGGATGATTAAAAGAAACCTGTCCCCCCTTATATCAGGTGTCCCTATCAGAGTCGCCTCTCACATCAGTAGTCCTCATCAGAGTCCCTCTTTACATCAGGGTCCCCATCTGAGTACCCCCTTAGATCAGGTGTCCCATTAGAGTGCCCTTTTACATCACTTGTCCCCATAAGAGTGCCCCTTACATCAGTTGTCCTCATCAGAGTACTCGCTTTGTGCCCCGTCAGATCCCCCCTTACATCAAATGTCCCCCACCCTAGTCTCTGTATATCAATATCCCCATCAGAGTCCCCCTTACGTCAAGTGTCCCCATCAGAGTCCCCCTTACTTCAAAAGTCCCCATCCAAGTGTCCCTTTACATCAGGGTTCCCATAAGAGTCTCCCTTACATTATTGTCCCCATCAAATTCCCCCTTACAACAATTGCCCTCATCAGATCAGTAAGGAGGCAAGAAGGAAAAGGACACAGTGCCTCTAAGTGCAGTATTAAAGAGGAAGTAAACTCTCCCACTCAGATGCTGCTTTTCATTTGGTCCATTATAATAAGTAATTATTAAACTATAGCCACTGTAATCCAGCCCAAATCGCATATTACTTACTGTTTAAAGAAATTTTAAAAAACTTGTTTCTATAGGTAAGGCAGCGCCATCTTAAGTATTGTTTTCTGAGTCCACAGTACAGTGTATTTCCGCCCTTACATTGAGCACTTCCTGTACTGTTAACCAAGCCTCCTTCTCAATCCAACGTTTCTATGGCAACCCTGTTTCACTGCTCATAGCTGACTTGCTTTATTTCATAGTATTTACTTGTGCCTATTATATAGTGTTTGCCTGTGTCAGTCTTATCAGCTTCAGCTGATAAAGCTGCAGTAATCCTGTCCGATGCCCAAGTTTACACTGCATGTGATGTCACATGGTCACATGGGGTGTAGTAGGAAGCTCTGAGTGATTATGCAGTCTTGTGGGATTTCAGAGTTGTGCCATAGGAAGATCTGATAATAGACAGATAGGTACACAGAGTTTGCCGTAAATCAGGGGAGATCTGGGCATGCTCAGTGAAGTCATTCTAAAGAACAAAAAGGATTACAACAATACTAAGCAAGTAAGGAGATATTTACAAGCAGTGTTCATTCTGGTTTTTTATGCTGATTTACATGGAACAAAGTTATCGGGGAGAGTTTACAACCACTTTAAGGAACCATTTATTGCTAAAAGCAATAGGCTAACTACTCACAAAGGGAGCATGACTGTGCACATTGTAATCAATGGTTATCCTGCAATAGGACCAGGGGGTGGTCACTCCTAGATGTCTGTGTCTCCGGGGTGCAGCTGGCGGCTCGTGCGGGTGGATTCCAGCACTCCCAGCCTGTGCAAAACAGCGGTGAGCACAGGCAGATCGGGGATGACGTCACTTCCGGGTGTAGGGTGAAAGGAGGTGGCTTTGCGTTCGGGGCATGCGTGTTCCTTCCTCAGGTCATCAGATCAGTACATGCTCTCTCAGAGACTTGGGGGGACAAAACTAAAAGGCAAAACTAAAACCTTTGGAGGGTGCAGCCCACCACAGCACCCCCCCTAGATCCGGGCCTGTGAGCACCCCTGGAAGTTGAGACAGGGGCTTCTAGGGCTGTGGACATGCGCAGGTGCCAAAAAGCTGGAATTGAAGAGTTGAACTTGGGAGCGCTGGTGTCAGGTAAGCAGATGCACAGCGATGAGGGTACCCAGAATTCACCAAGTCCAGTAGAGAGTAGAGCCAGATCATGAGCTAAGTTTGGTAACAGTTGAGCAGGAAGGCACCAGGTCATGAGCAGGATCAGTGTCAGGGACGAGCAGAGGGTTGTAACGTGCAGACAGCGAGGTACAGAATCCTTAGGCAGAATCTTGGTCAAATTTTTAGGCCAAGGTCGATAACAAAGATAGACGGCAATCACAGCATTGGGTAATTCCGAAGCAGGTCAATAACAGGGTCAAGATTACAGAAGCTTGAAGACCATTTAGAAAATGTCTCATGTGGGGCTTTGGTTTACATATACCACCAGGCACCAGTGTCTGTGGTGCACCTGCCGTGCATCCACATGCATGCTGTTGTGTGCTTGTACCTATGCACGTGCACGTTGTTGCCCGCTTTGTTAGCCTCCCATGCCCAAAAACATGTGCACATTTTTGTGCATGAGCCTCCAGGCTGATTTCTATGATGGCTGACATGTTGACAGAGTGTGGCCTCTTCTTTCTGCAGGGCTTAGTTGGAGTCACATACTTTGGTCCAGACTACTAAAATGGCTTGGGGGATAACCGTGAAAAAATAAATTCTGTTTGCTCTGTAGTTCTCAAACAAGCAGATTTCTATGACTTTTTTGGTCTGCATACTTGATTTGGGTTTGTGATTCAGAAAGTACTATAGCCGGTGGCTCAGCCTAGCAGCCAGGCAACTCGTTTTTGCAGAAGGAGATCAGTTGTAGCAACCCTTCATATTTACTTTAAAGCAGAACTCCGAGCTAAGGTTGAAGATGTAAAATGCAACAGAATTGCCCAAAGGCAAATTTCCTAGTGTAAATGAATTACAGTACTTACTGTAGTTTGTTTCTTGGCATCGTTTGATTAATAATGTGTATATTTGAGTTACATATTTTCTTCTTACATCACATGTTGCGGCCACCTAGGGCATTATGGGAGCTAAGTTCTTTTCCATAAAATGAGTTGTTGAAGGACATCTTGTCCTCAGAGAAATATAAAGCCTTCAATTACTGTCCTCTTTCTGCTAGTTACTTAGTTGTCTAGCTGATCCTTTAGCTTTATTACTCTGACCTAGAATGTACGGCTACACTACTTTTAAGTGTTTTTGTCTGTCTGTGCCCTTTTCCTTGAACATCACTGCAGAACGTTAAGAGAAATATGTCCTCCAGCAATACAGTAGCACTAGATAGAACAGTCAGTGAAGTCAGAGTAAACTCAGAACCCCGAAGTATTGATTAGTAATTGTGAAAATATTGAGGATTGGCATAAAAATCTGAAAACTAGCCTTTTCAGGATAAGGTTAGCAACGTTTATCTATGTATCTTTCTCATTAAAGGTTCCCTTGAAGGGAAACTGGCAGCTCTACAAACAGGGACATTTTAACTGTCAGCAGGCAACAGACTATACTATTTGGACAAAGTAGCTAGATACCCCGTTAAATTATTACGTTTTTGTGTTTCCAGTGAATGGCACTTTTCATGCTACAGCATACAAAAACATTTTAGGCAATTATGCACTTCCAACCTTGTGTCAACAGTTTGGAGAAGGTATAATACAACAAAAATAGTGCTGCACTGCCAACATATAAATACACAAACGGTGTATATAATAAACAATACAGAAAAGCCTTGGTTTGAGAGCATTTTGCAAGATATGCTAAATGTTTTTATACATTTTGACTTGATATACAAGCGATGTCTTGATATACAAGTAGCGTTATGTCACAGTATGAGAAGAGAGGCGCCTCTAATGCCGCGTACACACAAGGGGAATTTCTGACAGAAAGAGTCCAATGGGAGCTTTTCATCGTATATTCCGACCATGTGTATGCCCCATCGGACTTTTTCTGTCGAAAATTCAGACGGACTTAGAGAACATGTTCTATATTTTTCCGACGGAACAAATTACTATCGGAAAAACCGCTCGTCTGTATGCTGTTCCAACGCACCAAAATCGACGCATGCTCTGAAGCAAGTACGAGATGGAAGCTATTGGCTATTGGCTCTTGAACTTCCGTTTTCTAGCCCCATCATATGCGTTGTATGCAATGGCGTCCCTAGGTGGGTCCAGAGGGGGCCCTGACCCCCCCCCCCCAACATTATGCTGTGCCCCACCACGTGCCCGCCCAATTAAACATTTTTTACTTTTTTTTTTACAAAAAGGCAATGTCTTTTTGTTTGCATTCGTAGTGGATGCGCCACATATTACTCGGGCTGCCGCTGGAGTAACACAGTCTCTATTGAGAGCGAGAGCATCCCCAGGCAGTTCCTCCCCCCTCCCCCTGCTCACTGACACTGCATAATGCGAGCTCTCACACAACCACAGCCGCCCGATCTGCTCCTTCTCTTGCATCCTCATTGGCAGGGAGAAGAGTGAGTTTCAGGAAGGACTCCACCAGGACTCTCAGTTACTGAAAAAACAGACTGATTTCTCCCATCCTTAGGACAGGAGAACCAGCCTGTAAATTCCAAGAGATGCCAGACCAACGCTGTCAATAGCAGGGGCAGGACAGCAATAGGAGGCTGGGGAACCCCACAGTGGCAGAACACCAGGGCCCAGTGGCAAGACAACCTTTGCAACCCTGATAGTTCTCCCACTGCTTTGGACCTTTATATTTTCTTGGTATGCTGGTGACATATATATCTTGTTTTCTGCCACCCTGGGGGGCCCCAATACAGTAGGAAGGGAGCTCACTGCAGAACATGTGAAAGGGCCCATTGTGGGATCGTAGTAAAGGGCCCCAGGAGATATATATATATATATATATATATATATATATATATAATTGCATTTTATAGTTGCCCCCCTACTTTTGTCCCTGTCCCCCCATGTGCCCCCCCTAAATATGAAATCTGGAGATGCCACTGGTTGTACGTCACCACATTCTAGACGGTCAGAATTTGATGTGACCGTGTGTATGCAAGACAGCTTGAGCAGAATTCCATCGGAACTCAGTCGGAAAAACCTTCAGAGTTTATTTATGGCAAAACCGGTCGTGTGTACAGGGCACAATTGTAGCAATATGGTTACATTTAATGAAGGTACAACATTTAGCAACATATTGCTACACTTAGAGGCGCCTCTCTTCTCTTTTATACTCTGTAGCTTCTTCTGGATTTTGCTTCTAATCCCCTTGTGGAGGCTTCCATTTGTGGATGGACATTTTATGGTTACACAACCTGGTCACATTGCTAAAATCTTTTTTATATGGACTATGAACTGAAGGACTTATGAATAAATGGTTGTGGAACAAATCATTTGAGTTTCCATTATTTCTTATGGGGAAATTTGCTTTGATATACAAGTGCTTTGGATTACAAGCATGTTTCTGGAACAAATTATGCTCGCAATCCAAGGTTTTACTGTACGTCCAATAATTGTGCCACAGTCTTCATTAGTGTTCAAAGCATATACATTCATAAGTGCCACCAAAAAGTCACAAAAAAAAAAAAAAATTACAAAAAAATTTAAACAGCAGGACTTAAAGTCCAGGTCCTGGACAGGAAATATCCTGCGCGTTACATCACTAACCTATGTAAGTTCCTCAGGGATAGCCCTTTTCTTTTCCAACATGACTGTGCCTCTGTGTACAAACCAGTTTTATAAAGACATGGTTTGATGAGTTTTCTATTGAGGAACTTGAGTGTCCTGCACAGAGCTCTGATCTCAACTCTACTGAACACCTTTGTGATGAATGGAACGCTGATTGTGAGCCAGGTCTTCTCATCCAACATCTGTACCTCACAAATGTTGTTTTTTTTTTTTTTCCTGCTGAATGCAAAGACACGTGCTTTTTTATCTGCTATCCTTTGAAAGTTCACGCTTCCAGTAAAGGGTACTGTTAATGCTATGACATACAAAGACATTTTAAGCAATTGTGTGATTCCAACCTTGTGACATTGGTTTGGGGAAGGCCCTTTTCTTTTCCAGCATGACTGTGCCTCTTTGCACAAAGCCAACTTTATAAAGACAAGGTGTGATGTGTTTGGCGTGGAGGAACTCGAGTGTCCTGCACAGAACCCTGACCTCAACCCTGCTGAACACGTTTTGGATGATATTGGAGCACTGACTGTGAGCCAGGTCTTCTCATCCAACAATAATGGGAAAAAATTTGCATAGACACATGTACTATCTTTTAAATGGCTCAATAAAAAATAAAAATCCAAAGACACACTCCAAAATCTTGTGGGAAGCCTTTTTAGAATAGTGGAGGCTATTACGTTTACAGATTGGGGGTGGGTGCAGGGGGCTGTAACTCACAACATATTAAAGTGGTTGTAAACCCTTACAGACCACTTTTGACTACAGGTAGGCCTATGATAAGGCTTACCTGTAGGTACCGTGGATATCTCCTAAACCTTCACAGTTTAGGAAATATCCACTGTATCAGCATGTGCCGACATCATCGGCACAGGCGCACTGAAGAAACAGACCGAGCGTGCCATTTCTTCAGCTGATGTGCCGTTACCGGCGGCTCCTGTGCTCATGCGCGGGAGTGGAGTCATCGCGGCTCTGGACAATCACAGCGCCGGAGCCCGCAATACCCAGAAATAACTCCAGGAGACATGTCGCCAGCCAGATCAGTGTGTCAGGACCACTGCGGGGGCTTCAATCTAAGATAATATTTCATAATGAGCTAGTATGCTATGCATACTAGCTCATTATACCTTTGTCTTGCAGGTTTTTTTTTTTTTTTTCGTGGGTTTACAACCACTTTAATGTCTAGGGCAGCCTTTCTCAACCTTTTTAACACAGAGGAACCTTTGAAAGAGCTTTCCGGTCTCAGGGAACCCCGGCTAAAAATGACTATACTGCATATACAATTTATGATACATTAGTGTGATGGTCAGTGGAAAAAATGCTCCTTACAGTCATGGTCATTGAGGAAGAATTAACTTCCTACTGATCAATGATGTCTATGGGAATTTATCTGAGAGTCAAAAATCGCTCCTTGCTTAAGGAGCCCCTAGTAACCTTCCAGGGGAACCCTGGTTGAAAAACCCTGGTCTAGGGTTTTGGAATGGGATTTCCAACATGCTCATATACTGTAGGTGTATAGTATAGTATAGAAGTGTTGTGGATGTGAGGATCCTAGAATTTTTTGAAGATCTTAAATAAATAGCTGTTGGTTAAAGTTTGTGCTAACATCAAAGCTGATATAGGCAATTTCTTACCTTCCACCCAGAGATCTGTTCCTGAAACAGCCATCTCTGTCATCTTTGCATCAGCATTTGGCACACTCTGCTTGTTGAGTTGATGTGCAGAGAATTTTACCCAATTTTACACTAAAATCTGTAACTCTTGAATCCCCCTTACATCGTCAAGGACCCAACTTCTCCCAAGCTTGGGATACTGTCCTCCATTGTAAGCATGCTGAGTGCTGGTCCCTGGAGTCAGTTCCCACTCCATGAAGATACTATGTGACAAGATAAAGTCCACACTGATGGATGAAACGCATTCTGATTTTTCTATTGTTTGACGCAACAAAGATTTTCGCAGGAGCTAACATCATCGTTGCACGGCCTCAGTCTCTTCGCATAATTTCCTCCAACCCACTGTTGGGGTTTCTTTGCCATTTTTTCTTTGATGCCTCTAAAATTATATATTCATACATAAGGTATGTTGTGTAGGAAGCCCACACTCAAGGCTTTGGTTTGTCAATATTTTTATTTTTTAAACTCCACCCGGTGCAAAAAAAAGTGCACACCAAAAAAGTGAAACAAAAACATGCACAGGGTGTAGACATAGTCCTTCTCCGAAAAGAAAGGACCCTAGCCCTGATCCCCGAGGCGTTAGGCTCCAGACTGGGACTGGGGTACTTCACTGGTCCATCTGGCTGGACCCCGTTATCTCTGAGGTCTGCCGAAACAGACCCACCCAAGTACTAGGTGAGGCTCCCTGAAATGAGACCCTATGAGAGATGGCGAACCAAGCCAGAAGGCCATGTCCACCCCCTCCCAAGACCAGGGCAGGCCCGAGGAGCTACACCCTACCATTCAAAAGTGAAAAAAAACATTTACACCAACAACCAAATAAAAAACACAAAGTGATAAACACGACAAACATAAAAGTGGGGAAAAGGGAAGTGGAGAAAGTGCAAAGTGCCATTGTATGGTGCAATGGCCGGCCCTAAGGCCAGGAATAAAAAATTCCTCTGGTCCTGGCCAAAATGCCCGGCCTAAGAGGCAGATATGAAAAAAAGTGTAATGGTGTAGTGACCTAGGGGCCAGTAAAACTCAAAGTGCCCTACTCACAGTGAGAGTAACGGCACCCCTGGACTGCCACTCCATGGGCACATACACCAGGGGCCTCTTTTGGGCCCCGGCCTTCGGCCAGACCAGTGCCTCTTCATCCCTATCAGGAGGTAACCCTTCCAGGTTTCTCTAGAGGAGACCTATTAACGGCCCTCTATTCGTCGAGCAGTCTAGTTTTGGCTCTCCCTGATACTAACCTTCAAGGTTACCATTACACCAGTGGATTTGCATAGCCACCGCCACACTCACCCCACCGCCATAGGTTAGGGACAGTAGCACAGCGCCTGCACTGGTAACTGATAAGAACAGATACTATACTTGATCTTAGCCAAAAGGCTGAGTTATTACTAGAGATAGAAAGTACCTCACTTGGGCTCTCTTTAATCCCTGACTTTAGCATCCTTTCCAGGTCATGAGCTTGAATAAGTTTGCAGCTTAATGAAAAAGAGTGTTGCATTTTGTCGTTAGCATGGCATTGTGACCTTAGATTTTTTAATATTAAATGATGTGTGTCTTTTTAATAAATATTGTATTAGTAGAAGCTTGATACCAAATTAATAAAATATCTGTACCTCAAAGAAGGACTTCAGCCTGGGGGGGGGGGATTAAGCATGCACCTTATGCTCCGTACACACGATCGGATATTCTGACAACAAAATCCATGGATTTTTTCCGACAGATGTTGGCTCAAACTTGTCTTGCGTACACGCAGTCACACAAATCTTGTCTGAAATTCCAAACGTCAAGAACGTGGTGACGTACAACACGTACAATGAGCCGAGAAAAATGAAGTTCAATAGCCAGTGCGGCTCTTCTGCTTGATTCCGAGCATGCGTGGAACTTTACGACAACGGATTTTGTTGTCTGAAAATTCAGATCTCAAATTTTGTGTGACGGAAATTCCGATGGAAAATGTCCGATGAAGCTTACACACGGTCGGAATTTCCGACAACAAGCTCCCATCGAACATTTTCCATCAGAACATACGTCCGTGTGTGTGGGGCATTGGTGTGTGAATCTGTACCTGCCTCCTTAGCTTCACTGGAAAGGTGTGTTGGGATGATGTTCCTCTAGCAATTCCATCCTCTTGCCGTGTGGTCACCAAATGCTAATTTAACCACTTCAATACCTGGCACTTTCACCCCCTTCCTGCCCAGGCCAATTTTCAGCTTTTGGTGCTGTCACACTTTATAAGACAATTGTGTGGTCATGCAAACATCTTTATCCTTTTTTTGTTGTTAGACAGAAAGAACTTTTTTTTGGTGGTATTTAATCACCACTGTTTTTTTTATTTTTTGCTAAACAAGCGAAAAAAAAAACGTTTCTGTTATAAAATTTTGCAAATAAGTAAGTAATCTTTCATTTTCACTCATATGCACTGATGAGGCTGCAGTAATGAGCACTGATATGCTGCACTGATGAGGCTGCATTGATGTGCACTGATGAGGCTGCATTGATGTGCACTGATAAGCTGCACTGATGAGGCAGCCCTGATGAGGCTGCACTGATCTGCACCGATGGGCATTGATGAGACAGCACTGATGTCTACTGATGAGGCAGCACTGATGGGCACTGATACACTGCACTGATAAGGCTGCACTGATGTTCACTGATGGGCTTTGATGAGGCAGCACTGATGTGCACTAATGAGGCAGCGCTGATGGGCACTGATAAGCTGCACTGATTAGGCTGCACTGATGAGGCAGCACTGAGGGGCATTGATAAGCTGCACTGATAGGCGGCACTGATGGACACCGATAAGCTCAAGTCTATATACATGTGATCAGCTGTGATTGGCCTTTTACCGCTATCTATGATCAGCTGTGTCCAGAGAACACAGCGGTCACAGAGCGCCCTGATGCGCACCCCAGGAGGGGAGGTTCCCCGGGAGGCGGGGTTCTGAGAGGACATGCATGGAAGTCCTCCCAGAACGTGGAGGACCGCGCTGTAGCTGTCTTTTAGCTATAGCATGGTCAGAAAGTGGTTAAGGATCCTCTTCTGTACTGAAAATGCTTAGTCTGATTACACTGTGAGCTTCTCACAATGTGCATCACAAGCTGCAGCAAGTCAGAGAGAACCCGCTTCACTTCCAGCATCATCTAGTGTTTTCCTCCCCAGCCTTACTGTCCCTGGCTCCCCCTATTGATCATTGGATTTTAGTTCTTTCAAACATGGAGGCTCAGCAACACATGTGGGCATTACCTAGGGCGGTCTACATGCAATTCCAGCATCCCAAGGAATGCTCACCCTGCTGCCCCCTCCAACCAGCCATGATCTGCCTGCATTGCAAAGAGAATCACAAAGACTCACTGCTGCCATCACTGGGTCTAAAAATAAGGTATGAGATGAAAACAGAATAAGTTTAATTTAAAAATTTCAAAAGAATGTGAATGAGGGGGGTAAAGAGCAACCAGAGAAGTCAAAATATAAGCAGATTAAACTGCAGCTTGAAGATTAGTCATATTTTTGTTTGAATCAGGACCACACAATAAGGACTCAGTCCTGTCTGCCCGTCAATTATAAAGGCTTATAATCAATATTGGAGTTCCGCTGTTGGCGGATACTGTTAAGTCATCTTTGGGAGACCCCGGGTGCTGAGATTTGACAGGTGCATAGATATTTCCTCCTGAGTCCTGGAGAGATATAAGAAGCCAGGGAGAGATTCAGCTCATCAACATCTACCCAAAGACTAAAATATCTGTTTAGAGTAGACTGACCCTTTAAGGAGACGTACATCGCCGTGATGACTAATGAAGAAGAAGTCCATGAACAATAAAAGATTATTTCTCCCATTGCAGTGAAAAGTGTTTTATTGACCTACACAGGTTTGCAGCTGTGGTATTTGGATTGCTTTTGTATTGTGACAAATCCCAGCTTTCACGTTCCTCGTGTCTGATGAAGTGGAAAGTATCCATAGCAACAGGTCTTACTGCAAAATCAGGTTATTTGCAGAAATCTTGGAATAACATATTTCTATAAACCATTGTCTTCCTATACCTTTATTGTGAATCTACTCCATGGAGTCTTTGTGACTTGGCCTTGGGGGTCTCTGACTAATTACACATTATTGTTGGAAATTTTTTTTAAAAATCCTGCCCCTCGAATGGATCTTCTAACCCTTTTCTAGCACCAATGTTGAAGCGGAACCTTAAAGGGTTAGTTCACCTTTACCAAAAAACTGCCTATGAAGGTAAAGGGCGCCTGTAGATAAAAAATAAACTGTGCGGGTTTGACTAAGGTTAAATAATGCACTTACTCTAGGTGTAGGCCATTTACATACCTCCTGAAGGGTGGGTGGGAAACTCCCAGAGATGGAATCATCCCATCCTGCCTGGTTGCTAGGTTGTTGCTAAGACACTCCTAGCTGATTCAGACCCCTTCACATGCACTTTCTCTTCCGTGTAGCAATAGCTCTGAGCTCAGCGATGCTGTGACAGAGGAGATAGCTGACCACACATGTATGTGGTTTGAGAGCAGACTCCTGTGATGATGGAGATGAGCATTAATGGCTGGGAGTGTCTTAGCAATGCCCTAGCAACAAGGCAGGATGAGATTATGCCATCTCTGGGAATGCACTCATACTATAATTAAGGGATCTGAGCTTGAAGCACCAAACCACAGATTAGTCGTTCAGATACAAATTTAAAAAAATGTGTGATAAAATAGAAGCCTTTATAACAGCTCCAACGCATTTCGGAGGCCAATGACCGCCCCCCCCTTCATTAGGGCTTGAAAATGGAAAAACAATGGATACAACTAGAAGGAGATACAAAATCTTTTGACCACAAAAATTGAAATTGTTACTTTGAATTTCTGTCCAGTTGTATACATAGTTTTCCTGTCTTTAGGCCCTGATGAAGGGGGCGGTTGTTTGCCCCCAAAACATATTGGCTCAGTTATAAAGTCTTCTATTCTATGAAATCTTCTATTATCACGCATTTGAGTAAATTTGTATCTGGGTGACTAATCTGTGATCTGGCGCGTTCATCTCATCCTTTTAGTTACTTACAAACCTGAGGCTGAGACAATTCTTCACCATTTGCCTCTATATTGTATAACCCGTCAGGCTGCTGGGATGAGTATTTGAGATGCCAGCACCCCCTTAGTTTGTGAATCGCTTGAGCAGCATCTCCTGGCACTTAGAGCAGTCCTCTAAAAAGGTTCATACCAATCTGAAGCTGGCCATATACTAGAATTTCAAATGAATGTTTGCAGGAACATTAATATAAACACCTGTATGAAAATAGCCAGTACATTCAATGACTGGATAAATGTTGGTCTAAAGTACTTCAAAATTTTATGTTCATTCAACATTCAATTTTGAAACAAACTTACTTTCTCGAACAATAACTACATACACTGATAGAAAGATTTTCCATCCTTCGAGTAAGGCCGCGTACACACGGGCGGACTTTTCGACCGGACTGGTCCGACAGACTTTCCAGCGGACTTTCGACGGACTTTCGACGGACTTCCGACTGACTTTTTAACGAACGGACTTGCCTACACACGATCACACGGAAGTCCGACGGATTCGTACGTGATGATGTACACCGGACTAAAATAAGGAAGTTGATAGCCAGTAGCCAATAGCTGCCCTAGCGTCGTTTTTTGTCCGTCGGACTAGCATACAGATGAGCGGATTTCTGGGTCCGGCGGAGTTACTACATAAAGATTTGAAGCATGTTCCAAATCTAAAGTCCGTCAGATTTGCGACTGGAAAAGTCCACTGAAGGACCGGTGAAGCCCACACACGATCGGATTGTCCGCCGGATTTGGTCCATCGGCGTCTGTTGGACAAGTCCGGTCGAAAAGTCCGACCGTGTGTACGTTGCATTAGAGATAAGGTGTAAAATAAACCTGTCAATGGTTCAAACAAACCACCTTGTCCAACATCAGTGCCTAACCACACAAATGCACTTCTGGAAGAATGGTCAAACATTCCCATAGAGACACTCCTAAACCTTGTGGACAGCCTTCCCAGAAGAGTTGAAGCTGTTATAGCTGCAAAGGGTGGGCCAACTCAATATTGAACCCTACAGACTTAGGGCTCCTTCACACGGACGTGTCCGTGTACGAAGCCCGCTCTGCTCAGAGGGGGATCGCTCCGTCGATCCCCACTGAGCAGGCAGGCAGATGACAATGTGTAGGTATGGACCTGTCAGAGCGCCGCTCTCCCCTATGGGGGATCAGATGACGACGGACCGTAGAGTCCGTCGTCACCTGATCCGATCCGCAGTCAGAGGGAAAAGTAGGTTTTTCCTCGGTCACAGTTTATCGGAGTGGGTCGGATGTCAGCAGACATGTCACCGCTGACATCCGATGCTCCATAGAGCGTCCATTCAGGTCAGCCTAAAAAACTGACAGGCGGACCTGAACCAGTTAAGTCTATATGGCCCTTAAAATAATATCGAAGGTTTCAACCTTCCTCAGAAATGCAAGAAAGTATTCCGTCACTACAAAAGCCTGTGCGTGGATATCCTCCTATTGCAGGAGACCCATTTTTCCAGTGCTAACCACCCACAATTCTTTGACAAATTCCGTTGCACAACCCACACCACTAAGTCTCGTAGAGTAGCCATATTCATAAAAAAACTTTGTGTTATTTGAGGTTGGTCATATCTACAAAGACCCTAGCAGCAGATTCATAATTTTACAAGGCAAGATCCAGGGTCGCGCCACAACTATTGCCTCTGTCTATGCTCCAAACGAAGCACAAGCTTCATTTTTTAAGCAATTTAATTGTGGGGGGAGACTTCAACCTCACGGCACACCCAAGTTTGGATAGAAGCAAAGTTACTACCTCCTCCAAGGCTTTCCCTAAATCAGTCACAAGTAGTTTGGGCTCACTACAACTAATAGATGCATGGCAAGTACATAACACGGGCTCCAGGTCCTACACCTTTTATTCCAACCCACATGACAGCTATGCTTGTCTTGATTACATCTTTTGTACCCCAACTGTCTTAGCAAATTCGACTAAAGCAGATATACACATCTGCCCCTGGTCAGATCATCATATATTAGCCATCTCAGTTTCCAGAATGGGCCTTGAGCCTACAACCTACACATGGAGACTCAACGACTCCTTGCTTACAGACCCCTCCATCATTGACACTCTTACGACACAACTTGGAGATTATTTTACAGATAATCAGCTCCCAGATACCTCATCGTGCACACTCTGGACGGCTCATAAAGCAGTTATGCGGGGCTTTATTATTAACATTGCATCCAACAAACATAAGGCTAAACTGACTGAGCTCCGTTCTGTTACAAAAGCATTAGATAAACTATATAACCGCTATAACTAATCCCCTTCCCCAGACCTTCTTCAACAAATAGATTGTAAAAAACAAGCGTTGGATTTCTTGCTATCTGACAGGACTGAGAGATCCTTGAGATGGGCTAATGCTAAATTTACAGTTGTGCTCATAATTTTACATACCCTGGCAGAATTTATGATTTCTTGTCCATTTTTCAGAGAATATGAATGATAACACAAACATTTTTCTTTCACTCATGGTTAGTGGTTGGCTGAAGCATTTTATTATCAATCAAGTGTGTTTACTCTTTTTAAATCATAATTACAACATACACTACCCAAATGACCCTGAAAAGTTTACATACCCCAGTTCTTAATACGATGTATTGCCCCCTTTAACATCAATGACAGCTTGAAGTTTTTGGTGGTATTTGTGGATGAGGCTTTTTATTTTCTCAGATGGTAAAGCTGCCCATTTCTCTTGGCAAAAAGCCTCCAGTTCCTGTAAATTCTTGTGCCGTCTTGCATGAACGGCACGTTTGAGATCTCCCCAGAGTGGCTCAATGATATTGAGGTCAGGAGACTGAAATGGCCACTCCAGAACCTTCACTTTATTCTGCTGTAGCCAATGACAGGTCGACTTGGCCTTGTGTTTTGCATCATTGACTTGATGATTCCTCTCCAAATGTAGCCAGAGTCTGGGAGTCCAGAAGCCAAAACCTGAGAGAGCTAGCAATGTGGAGACAGCTTTGGGAGAGAATGAAAAAAGGTTTTCACCACATTTGTTTTGTTGGTGATTAGGAGAAGCCCTTCACCTGTGAGCTAGGAATCTCTTCTGTTTATTTACTGCCTGAATGCCTATGCTGGAGCCTGTTTTCCTGTGATCCACATAGAGCCCTGGGTGGCTCAAAAGCATTTCCTGACTCTGTCTAGCGACATATGCCCCGTACACACGGTCGGACATTGATCGGAATCCTAGGATTTTTTCCGACGGATGTTGGCTCAAACTTGTCTTACATACACACGGTCACACAAAGTTGTCGGAAAATCCGATCATTCTGAACGCAGTGACGTAAAACACGTACGTCGGGACTATAAACGGGGCAGTAGCCAATAGCTTTCATCTCTTTATTTATTCTGAGCATACGTGGCACTTTGTGCGTCGGATTTGTGTACACACGATCGGAAATTCCGACAACGGATTTTGTTGTCGGAAAATTTTATAGCCTGCTCTCAAACTTTGTGTGTCGGAAAATCCGATGGAAAATGTGTGATGGAGCCCACACACGATCGGAATTTCTGACAACAAGGTCCTATCACACAATTTCCATCGGAAAATCCGACCGTGTGTACGGGGCATTAGTCACATTGTCTAAGGTGAGCGCTTTACCTTGGGGGGGGGTCACCTTTTGTTTCACCATCGCATGATCTGTGGCACATGGAATTTGAGCACGTTTGAATTCATCACTACTGAAGATCATCTGTTATTACTTTTGTGAAGGACTTTTGTGTTCAATATATATCTAGTTCATGATGGACTATTAAGTATATGTATCGCGTGACACTTTGCACTTTTTGGTTGGCACATGTCACTTTTTAGCATTTGTTTGCATGTATGAATTATTTTTGAAGCAATAACATTTATTATTATTACTATTATTACTTTGTATGTCAATTGCACTTTTTAGCACCTGTTTTGTACTCCTTTATTTTGGAGCAAATATATTTATTAATACTACCATTAATACTTCATATGCCCGTTGCACGATTTATTTGTGCACATTATGTTCATTTACTTTATGGGATACAGGCATACCCCACTTTTAAGTACACAATGGGGTTTATTTACTAACGCTGGAAAGTGCAAAAGCAGACTCACTACTGCATAGAAACCAATGAGCTTCTAACCTCAGCTTGTTCAATTAAACTTTGGTAATAATACCTTGAAGCTCATTGGTTTATATGCAGAAGTGAGCCTGATTTTGCACTTTCCAGCTTTAGTAAATATACCCCATTGTGTACTTAAAAGTGGGGTATGCCTGTATAGTACATAGCGTGGCAGATACCTTTGCACTTTGTTGTATATGTACTGTATCTCTTTGTGCCGTGATAGGGGCACGTTCAGCACACTCTAGCGCATCATTATTTTTATTTATTTGATATTTCACACGCAGTACAAGGCGTGATTCATGCATGCGGCTGTGTAGTGCTTATTCTTAGCACTAGGTTCATTGTGGCTCGTAGGATTTCTTTTTTTGCATACCAAATGACCTTACAACCTCTTTGCGGCATCACTTCTCATTTGCTTGGTGCACCCAAACATTCAGATACTTAGGAGTACAGATCACTACCACTTTTCAAGCCCTGTTTCAGGCAAATTATCACCCTATAGTCTCCCATATCAGAACCCTGTTAAAGACTTGGGATAAGTATCATATTTCATTCCTAGGCAAGGGTTACAGCCATAAAAATGGCCATATTCCCTAAGCTGCTTTTTTTTTTTTTTTTAGAGCCCTCCCCATCAATGTCTCTAAAACTTATATTGAATCAATCCAGAAGGACGTTAATAAGTTTATATGGCATCTCAAAAAAACACGATTCCACAAATCCTTGCTGTACAGACCCCAACCCCTTGGGGGGGCTAGGCCTCCCAGATTTGTGGCGCTATTATTTGGCAGCCAGATTAGCTCAAACAGCCCAATGGCACGCCCCTTCTACAGATATTCCTTGGCTAGCTTTTGAAACGTACTCTATTCTCCCCTTCATTTTATCAGGATTATTATGGTACAGATTTTTAAAAACGAGTCAAATTATATCACTGTATACTCCTTTCTAGGAGACCCAGATTTCCCCCCAACCTTCAACAACAGACATCGCTTCCTCCAATGGTGTATGGCTGGAGTAACAATATTTCAATCCTTCAAAGAGGGTTCTCACTTTAAAACTTTGCCTCAACACCAATTAGAGCATAATTTACCCTCCTTTGAGCAATTCCGTTACACGCAAATTAAGCACTTTTACCATAGCAAAGGCACTTTAGAATCCCGAACACATAGCACCCAATATGAACACATATGTGTACGCTCTTCCAGAGACAAAGGGATTATATCTAAAATCCAAAGCTTTCTCAATGAGTTTGCTATAGAGGAAAAAACTAAACCAATGCTTAGCTGGGAGGGAGAGATAGGTCATATTTTTGAGCCCCCCGAATGGAAAGAAATGCTGACAAACATGTTCAAGAACACAAGGTCGCATTCCATCCGTCAGACAGCTGTCAAACTTCATACCAGGTGGTATATGATGTCCACAAAACTCCATTCTATATACCCCACGGTATCTCCGCAGGGATTTGGGTTCATTAACCCCTATCTTCTGGAGTTTCGAGTTCCTTAAACCAATTTGGCAGCAAGCAGCTACAAAGACATCCACTATGGCAGGTCGCTTAATTACTCTCACCATACAAATGTGCCTTTGCTTCACCTCTATCCCAGATGTTCCTGCTCCATGCCAAAGACTGATCCATACGCTTTTCGTGGCCATCCACTGGATCACAGCACTAAACTGGCGTACCTCAGCTCTTTCCTGGTCGCAGGTACTAGCCAGAATGGAAGCTAGTAAACTTTCTGAGCGCATTCACCACACTTTGTTTATATGATACCATGCATATTTATGATAAAAAATGGAAACAATGGGATATCCCTATGTTATAACCCTGCAATATACCATGGATATATCTACATTTGATGTATAAACCCCTAATGCCGCGTACACACGGTCGGACTTTCTATCCTACTTGGTCCGGCACACTTTCCGACGGACTTTGTCCGCCAGGTGCGCCGGACTTTAAAACGGACGGACTTGCCCACACACACCCGGACTTTCCGGCGGGCTAAGTCCGCCCGTCTTTCCGACGGACTTTCGCCGGAGTTTCGGCGGACTTTCAGAATGAACGGACTTGCCCACACACGGACAAGTCCGTTCATTTTGAACGTGACTCAGGTGCGACGGGACTAGAAAAGGATGTCAATCTTGCCGCTTTTATCGGCGAGATTGACACCTTGCGAGCCCCGTCGCGGGGCATACCAGGCCCTTAGGTCTGGTATGGATTATAAAGGGAACCCCCTACGCCGAAAAAATGGGTGATGTTGACCACGCCCCCTAAAACGTCACAGTCCCAGCATGCCCAGGGACTGTGACATCAAAAGGGGGCGGGGTCTCCACCTATATAAGTCACAACGCAGCCCTCGGAGAGCAGTCCAGCAGGAGAGAGCGTCGTGTCAACATCTGGGGAAGAGAAGCCCAGAAGCCCAGAAGCCCAGAAGTCCGGACCTCTGCTGGCAAGAGAGCTACTTGAAGACAGCAGAGGAGCCGGCCGAAGAACAGGAACACCGGGAGAAGAGAGCGGAGAAGAACCAACCGGACGCCGGGAGAAGATGAAGCGGAGGGACCCCCGAAGCCGGAAGAAGACCCCCGAAGCCGGAGGAAGATCCCCCCCCCGGAGCTGTTTAATAAAATATTTTAAAAACCTGTGTAGTGTGTTTTATTACTTACACTTTTTCCCTAGGTGAATGGGTAGGGGTACCATGTACCCCATACTCATTCACATAGGGTGGGGGGCCGGGATCTGGGGGCCCCCTTATTAAAGGGGGCTCCCAGATTCCGATAAGCCCCCGCCCGCAGACCCCGACAACCAACGGCCAGGGTTGTCGGGAAGAGGCCCTTGTCCTCATCAACATGGGGACAAGGTGCTTTGGGGTGGGGGGGCCCCGCAGGGCGCCCCCCTCCCCCAAAGCACCCACCCCCCATGTTGAGGGCATGCGGCCTGGTACGGTTCAGGAGGGGGGGGGCGCTCGCTCGTCCCCACCCCCTTTCCTGACCGGCCAGGCTGCGTGCTCGGATCGGGGTCTGGTATGGATTTTAGGGGGGACCCCACGCCGTTTTTTCGGCGTAGGGGGTTCCCTTTATAATCCATACCAGACCTAAGGGCCTGGCATGCACCGCGCTCACCGCAATAGGTAAATTTGTTTTTCCTATTGCAGAGAGCGCGAGATGCAATACCCTGTCCTCGCGTCGTATCTGGTCCGTCGGACCAGCCTACACACGAGCGGGCTTTCCGTCGGACCAGCACACACACGAGCGGACTTTCCGCCCGAAACTGAGTCCTACGGAAAGATTTAAAACTTGTTTCAAATCTAGGTCCGGCGGGCTTTTGGGAAGAAGTCCGCCGGAAAAGTCCGCCGCCGCCCACACACGGGCGGATTGTCCGGCACACTCTGGTCCGCCGGACCAAGTATGCCGGAAAGTCCGACCGTGTGTACGCGGCATAAGACTTCTATATACTGTATACTGAAAGTATTCTATATGTGTTAATCCTTTTTAACTCATCTTCAATATCTCCCCATGTCTGATAGGTGCTTATTTTTTTATTTTTTTTAATAAGATGAATGACTTTGTCTGATATACTACATGTATGTTCATAATCTTTCAATAAAATCATTTGTAATAAAAAAAAAAAAAGTAGACACTTACAGTTTAGTAAACTTTCAGAAGCCCATGTAACCAGGCAGGCACGCCACTCTCACCTGATTGAAGATTTTTGGTGGTGGTTTATGGACTTTTTATATACTTACACAATTTATGTGGTTTATGAGCGTGGTATGGAAATTGAATCTATTTATTTCTTTTTTCACATCTAACCTTTGGTCAAACTACGAGCTGCTCTTTGTATTCATTTTGCATTTATCATTATTGTTATTGGTCTAGGGTGTTCGGCTAAAAGGTTTTTTTTAACCTAATTTATCACTGTATATACCAGACCTCTTATGTCCTCATTGAAGACCTAGGACCGGGACTCCAGACGCATTCAAAGCGACCAACTTTTTCCTGCATGGAGACACATATATTCTTCTCTTGTACCCATGAAAGGTTGCATGTCTTACCCAAATGGGTTACCGCAACCTTGTCAGGTGTGAGTTTTTTTATTTAAACCACCACTCTGAGAACAAATACTGTATATTCTGTTTGCCCCCTGCTTGCACTTTCAGTTTGTTGTGGAAATTTTATATTAATGTGTTGTCATAAGTCTCCCAGTGTGTCTGATCAACCACAGCCCGTTCTAAAGAACTGACTGGGGCAGATCGATGCTGGCTGAGACCTGTTAGGTAGTGGAAAACTTCCTGGTGTTTGGAGAGAGGTGTTTGCGGAGAGAGGACATGTCCGCCAGCAAAAGGGCCCCTGTGCAATGCACAGAACGATCGTCTGGTGGGGATGCGTTCACTCTGCAAAGACATTATCGGTTTATAGGTGTTTTGCTCTTGTCGCCCCTGGTATGCCTGATCAACATGTTTGGGGTGCCATGACCTACACCTGCAGATAATCTCTCATCCATGCACGAGGAACTTTAGTCATCGTCATTTAGTATATTGTATCATGTCCTGTAGTAATTGGTTGTTTTGTGTTCTGCTGTTAAATCCTTATATGGTCATTGATATCCTGTGAGGTCCCAAGCTTTGTAAGAGGTGTTTGGCTGTTGGAGGCGGAACCCTCGAGCTTTTGAGACCTCCTATTGATATGCTAATAAAGTGGCTCACGCAGACAGCTAAGGGAGGCTGGCTAGCAGTGTGTTTTTGGAACTTGAACGAGGAGGATGTGATTATTTGTCTAGTTGGTTGGATGGGGCACACACCAGAGGATGGATACGATCAAAAGGTGAGATGGTATTATATCATTTAGACAAAATTGTTATTATGATTAGAAACAGGAGATTTGGCTGTGTGCTTTGTGTACAACCAAATTTCGCTGACAAGTTTCACCCAGCAGACCCCTGAGGACCGCCACCATGAACACTATTTTCTATCCTGTTCTTTGGTATTTTCATACCATTGCAGTTAAAAACAAACATCGGTTTCACCCAACAAGCGCTTAGAAAATCGAATGAATGCTCGTAAAAATGAAAAATTTTAACAAAATTCTACAAGTGTATGGCCAGCTTAATAGTGGATTTAGCCTTTTTTTTAGAGAGATTTCCTCCCAGATTAAGAGGTTTGTCTAAATCCTTGTACACACAGACAGATTATTGGATGAATTTTCATCAGTTTTCTGTTGGATGTTAGTCTCAAATCGAAAGTGAAGAGGGTACTCACCATCAGCAAATTTTCTAACGACAGAATTCAACGTCAGAAGTGACATAAAGGGGGTTATTTACGAAAGGCAAATCCAGTTTGCCCTACAAGTGCACTTGGAAGTGCAGTCGCTGAAGATCGCTGTAGATCTGAGGGGAAGCTCTGAAATGAGGGGAAGCTCTGCTTATTTTATCATCCAATCAATTGCTGTTTTTTATTTTCCTTGCAAGTCCCCCTCAGATCTACAGCGACTGCACTTCCAAGTGCCCTTGCGGTGCACTTGTAGTGCAAAGTGGACTTGCCTTTGGTAAATAACCCCCAATGTGTTGAATTGTTTTGTATGTGTTCTTTCATTTCTGAGCATGCCTGCTCTTCAGATTTTTTTTTTTTTAAAAACGTACTTAATGAAAAGAAAATCGGATGTTGTGGCCACATCAGACAAAAATTTTCAAGCCTGCACATCCAGTTTTTGTCTGCCGAAAATTTGTAATCGGCTGTCAAAAGCAGCATAGTAACGATCAGAAAATCGGCAGATCGTTCATCGGACGAAGTTTATCTTCAGATTTTCCGACCGTGTGTACGGGCCTTTAGGCTGGGTTCACACTAGTGCCGGATGCGGCTCGCAGCAGGGGTCCCTGTTCTCCATTTCAGGTCCGAATTTTTGGCTGAATTTGGCCCTGAAACAGAGCCAAAGACGCACAGGACTCCTGTACAAATCCGCTCCCCAGCCACTCCGGAGATGTGTGAACCAGATCCATAGAGAAGCGGTCACAATCTCCTGTCATGCGACTTGGATGCGGGGAAATCCACATCCAATTCGCACTAGTGTGAACACAGCCTTAGACCCCATGAACACTATTAGATTTTATGCAGATTTTCGTCTTCAGATTTACCAAAATCATGTAGTGCAAGGGCCTGCCTAATTGCATACAATTTGAAACTCTTGAGGTTTGACCTCATATTATATATGGTTTTGGTAAATCTGAAGACAAAAATCTGCAGAAAATCTAGTGTGTATGGGGCTTCAGACAGGAAGGAAAGGAAAATCTCCCTAATAGGTCACAGACAGCCAAAAAAAAAAGGGAGGAAAGAAATTTCTGTTGTATCCAAAACCATCAAAAAGTTTTGACTTTGGATAAAATTTAATTATTTATGTAACTTTTTGCAAACATTTTATTCTATTTATAACATTCAATTACATACTCAACTCTATAGTACTGGCTTTAAAAAAAAAACTCTGCTATATACAATTTATCAGAAGAGGTTGATTTATAATAATAATAATAATAATAATAATAATAATAATAAAGAAGTCACTTCATTTGTCCATGATCCATAGGTGCCCATTTACTACAGGCTGGACGTCAGATCTGTTGCAACATCCCTACTTAGTCATTATAATGTGCCAACAGTTGACTGGATCTTGCACGTGATCTTGAGTGATGGTGCAACAAAGTAATACAAGAATCTTTCAATGTGATAGCGCTATAAATAACCCTAAAATAATGGCAATAAAATAAAAAATATTATACCAGTCTAGGAACCTCAAACGTTCCTATATAAAATCTCTATGCTTTGCTAAAACTTTACGAACTTTCTTCTCGCAGTGCTGCTAAACTGGAAATTTAGGCAAAATCTCCCCATGTTGCTTGTAACATTTCATTTCTCTTTGTAAAAAGAATCAGATGACCTTTATGACTCAGCCACTCTTAGCACCGTAGAAAGTTACCGCCACAGTCGGGAAGATGGCTTTTGTGAACGTTTCAACTTTTCAACTTTTTTTTTTTTTTTGCTTTTGATCATGGAAGAGTTTGATCTGTTTCATGTAGACTTTTCTCCATCATTGGTATGCAGAGGCTGGAAAACAAGACAGACTTGTTATGAATTATTGATCATTGATTATCCAGGCCCTGGACTCCCTGGTAATGCAGAGATTCTCTACATCTCTGTTAATAAGGTTTACATTAGAGCGGAACTTGTGTAAGAATATTACTAGAGATTTGAGGGCAGTTTTGCTAATAGTAAAAGTCGGTAAATCTTCTAATGGGTACACCTGTTCTGGTAACAACTGCTAAATAGGGGATTTCTTCTCACTCTGGAGTTCTTACAAGTGGGTTGTAGTGGGCACAGTTCAGGGCACGACAGACTTACTAAGCCCAAAATTTACAGAAAAATATAAGGGTGGACTTTTAAGGTGCCCAAGGCTCACACATATGAAAATTACATTTTATTCAATTTTATTGGATAACAATTCATTTATTTAATAAAACTGGATATATCTTAATTATTAAATCCTTGGGCACCTTAAAATTGCCCCTTATATTTTTCTCGCTTTCTGTTGTATCTCTAATGCCCTGTACACACGGTCGGACATTGATCGGGCATTCCGACAACAAAATCCATGGATTTTTTCCGACGGATGTTGGCTCAAACTTGTCTTGCATACACACGGTCACACAAAGTTTTCGGAAAATCCGATCGTTCTGAACGCGGTGACGTAAAACACGTACGCCGGGACTATAAACGGGGCAGTAGCCAATAGCTTTCATCTCTTTATTTATTCTGAGCATGCGTGGCACTTTGTGCGTCAGATTTGTGTAAACACGATCAGAAATTCCGACAATTTTGTTGTCGGAAAATTTTATAGCCTGCTCTCAAACTTTGTGTGTCGGAAAATCAGATGGAAAATGTGTGATGGAGCCCACACACGGTCAGAATTTCCGAAAAACAAGGTCCTATCACACATTTTCCGTCGGAAAATCCGACCGTGTGTACGGGGCATAAGACAGAGAATGAAGGTAATTCTTACCATTGGATAGGATCAAAAAATAATAACATTAAAGAACAAGACCTAAATAGAGTTCTGATTCTAGTTACCAATACAACAATTATACCAATTATTACCAATAATTATTATTACCAATATAACAGATATATCTTTATTAGCCCAAATGTGTAGAAGACATATAAACAATTGGCCACAGATTTGCCTGCTTCCCTGTACCGATGAAAAATAGGAAATACCAAAAAAAAAAAAATGTGAAAATTGAAACCTTCACATAGTCAAAACTAATTATACACAATATTCAATTAATTGATATAGAAGGTGTATCCAGTTATCTGCTGCATGATTTTCCAACATAGTTATGTTTGTACTAGTTGTATTTGGTGACATGACCAGCCACTGCAGAAAAGAGCTGTGTTATTATATATATATTAATATATGCAGTGTCTTGAAAAAGTATTCATACCCCTTGAAGTTTTCCACATTTTGTCATGTTCCAACCAAAAACGTAAATGTATTTTATTGGGGTTTTATATGATAGACCAGGGATCCTCAAACTACGGCCCCGCAGCTGTTCCGGAACTACACATCCCATGAGGCATTATAAAACTCTGATATTTACAGACATGGCTAGGCATGATGGGAATTGTAGTTCTTGAACAATTGGAGGGCCATAGTTTGAAGACCCTTGTGATAGACCAACACAAAGAGACACATAATTGTGAAGTGGATGGAAAATGATAAATGGTTTTCAAAGTTTTTTACAAATAAATATGTGAAAAGTGTGGCGTGTATTTGTATTCAACCCCCTGGTCTCTGATAACCCTAACTAAAAATTTGTAGGACCAATTGCCTTTGGAAGACACCTAATTGATAAATAGAGTCCACCTGTGTGTAATTTAATCTCAGTATAAGTACAGCTGTTCCGTGAAGCCCTCAGAGGTTTGTTAGAGAACCTTAGTGAACAAACAGCATCATGAAGGCCAAGGAACACATCAGACAGGTCAGGGATAAAGTTGTGGAGAAGTTTAAAGCAGGGTTATGTTATAAAAAATATCCCAAGCTCTGAACATCTCACGGAGCACTGTTCAATCCATCATCCAAAAATGGAAAGAGTATGGCACAACCGTAAACCTACCAAGACATGGCCGTCCACCTAAACTGACAGGCCGGGCAAGGAGAGCATTAATCAGAGAAGCAGCCAAGAGGTCCATGGTAACTCTGGAGGAGCTGCAGAGATCCACAGCTCAGGTGGGAGAATCTGTCCACAGGACAACTATTAGTCGTGTTCTCCACAAATCTGACCTTTATGGAAGAGTGGCAAGAAGAAAGCCGTTGTTGAAAGAAAGCCAAAAGAAGTCCCATTTGCAGTTTGCGAGAAGCCATGTGGGGGACAAAACAAACATGTAGAAGAAGGAGCTCTGATCAGATGAGACCAAAATTGATCTTTTTGGCCTAAAAGCAAAACGCTATTTGTGGCGGAAAACTAACACTGCACATCACCCTGAACACACCATCCCCACCGTGAAACATGGTGGTGGCAGCATCATGTTGTGGGGATGCTTTTCTTCAGCAGGGACAGGGAAGCTGGTCAAAGTTGATGGGAAGATGGATGGAGCCAAATACAGGGCAATCTTAGAAGAAAACCTGTTATGCCGCGTACACACGGTCGGACTTTCGACCGGACTGGTCTGACGGACGCCGACGGACCAAAGCCGGCGGACAATCCGATCGTGTGTGGGCTTCACCGGACCTTCAGCGGACTTTTCCAGTCGCAAATCTGACGGACTTTAGATTTGGAACTTGCTTCAAATCTTTACGTCGTAACTCCGCCGGACCCAGAAATCCGCTCGTCTGTATGCTAGTCCGACGGATAAAAACCGACGCTAGGGCAGCTATTGGCTACTGGCTATCAACTTCCTTATTTTAGTCTGGTGTACATCATCACGTACGAATCCGTCTAACTTTGGTGTGATCGTGTGTAGGCAAGTCCGTTCGTTAGAAAGTCCGCCAAAAGTCCATTGAAAGTCTGTTGGACGGGCTGTTGGACTTTTGTAGCCGAAAAGTCCGATTGTGTGTACACGGCATTAGAGTCTGCGAAAGACTTGAGACTGGGGCAGAGGTTCACCTTCCAGCAGGACAACGACCCTAAACATACAGCCAGAGTAACAATGGAATGGTTTAGATCAAAGCATATTCATGTGTTAGAATGGCCCAGTCAAAGTCCAGACCTAAATCCAATTGAGAATTTGTGGCAAGACTTCAAAATTTCACAGAAGCTCTCCATCCAATCTGACAGAGCTTGAACTATTTTTCAAAGAAGAATGGGCAAAAACGTCCCTCTCTAGATGTACAAAGCTGGTAGAGACATCCCCAAAAAGACTTGCAGCTGTAATTGCAGAGAAAGGAGGTTCTACAAAGTATTGACTCAGGGGGGCTGAATACAAATGCACCCCACACTTTTCATATATTTGTTAAGCATTTTGGAAACCATTTATCATTTTCCTTTCACTTCACAATTATGTGTCACTTTGTGTTGGTCTATCACATAAAATCCCAATAAAATACATTTACGTTTTTGGTTGTAAAATGACAATATGTGGAAAATTTCAAGGGGTATGAATACTTTGTCAAAGCACTGTAATTATTAATTAAAAAATAATCATCATCATAATAAACATAATAATAATAATTATTATTATTGTTGTTATTATTTTTATTGTTATATTCTTAGTAGTGGTAGTAGTATGATTATTATTATTATTATCATTCAGGTAAATATTTAAGGATTTTTTTAATTTGTTATAATAACAAGGGGATGGATGGTAAAGATGGTGTGTACGGATTTACGTGTTTAATGTGGGTTTACATTCAAGGTTACAATCGAATTCGAGTGTATGAGACACCCCTTACCCTTGCTCATTATTCAGTGTTTATGAAATGTTAAAATACCTGTTTAGAAGTAACTAAAAAATATGTCTCTGTCATTACAGGTCAATGAGCAAGCTAACCCAGCTGGAGAGACTTGACCTGGGCAATAATGAATTCAGTGAGCTGGTAAGGAGACAAATGTAACCACATATTAGAGGCTCATTAGAACAATTATTTTCTAACAGTGGGGCTACAGTATATAATGGGTGAACAGATAAAGGGGAATTATTCAAAACTGGAGAAGTCAGAATCTGAAGCAGTTATGCATGGCAACCAATCAGCTTCCATCTTTCATTTTCAAAGATTAACTGAACAAGCTGGAGATAGAAGCCAATTGGTCACCATGCACAGCTGTTCCAAATTCTGTCTGCTCCAGTTTTGATAAACCCCCCTATAGAGTTTAACCAGGGGGCTGCAAAAAATATGTGCTGTGTACCATTTATTAGGGGATTTTTGTATAGTGCAGGAGAGACACTTATATTCGGATTGGTAGGTCTCTGATTCCTGAAAGAGAAGGATGGCATAAAAAGTGATAGACCACAACAGAGTCCAAGGAAACATTAAACGTTGTTGCTGAATCTATTTTGGATAATGTATCCTTCACACAAACTTCATATAAATTAATTTATCTAATTGTGCTATTTGAGTCCTTACAGGGTATGTACAACATCCAAGCCCTGATGAAGAGATGTTCAGACAATCGAAATGTGTTGTTTTTTTTAATTATTTGATGAACAGTTGCAGTTTCCTTGGTCTCTTTTATGATTTGGTGTGGTTAATGCCATCTGTTTCTGGATTCTGATTGTGTTCCTTTCTGAAGGCCATCAAGCCTTGGAAATTGGTTTGGCACTCTGCAATATTGCACCACTTATTATTGGTTTTCCAGGGAACTCTCTAATACCTATTTTAATCTTTAATTTCTGGTGGCCTTAAAGTAGAGTTCTAGATAAAACCTAACTACTCCTAAAGTGATAGTAAAGTTTGTTAAAGTAAAAAAAAAAAAAAATCACCCAGCAAGGCAATGTCCTAATGTGCTATGAGAGACTTACCTTAAAACAAAGCCCTCCAGTGGCGTTGTGTCCTTGCTGACAGGTTTTCCATCTTCTCCTGGTCTTCCTTCTGGGTTCGCAGCCTCCGGCCATCTGACTGGCCGAGCCGAGATGATGTCACTCCCACGCATGCACGCGGGAGTCACGAGTGACGGCACAGACCTCTCCTAAACGCTGCACATTTAGGAGATATTCATTTTGCCTACAGGTAAGCTTCATTATAAGCTTATTTGTAGGTAAAAGTACCAGAAACTACTTTACTACCACTTTAAAAATGCTCCCTCTCCCTTCTGAACACCTATGCTGACTAACCTGTGTAAAAAAAGATTTACAGTATCCCACAAAAGTAAGTACACCCCTCACATTTTTTGTAAATATTTTATTCTATCTTTTCATGTGACAACACTGAAGAAATGACACTTTGCTACAATGTAAAGTAGTGAGTGTACAGCTTGTATAACAGTGTAAATTTGCTGTCCCCTCAAAATAACTCAACACACAGCCATTAATGTCTAAACCGCTGGCAACAAAAGTGAGTACACCCCTAAGTGAAAATGTCCAAATTGGGCCCAAAGTGTCAATATTTTGTGTGGCCACCATTATTTTCCAGCACTGCCTTAACCCTCTTGGGCATGGAGCTCACCAGAGCTTCACAGGTCGCCACTGGAGTCCTCTTCCACTCCCCCATGACGACATCACAGAGCTGGTGGATGTTAGAGACCTTGTGCTTCTCCACCTTCCGTTTGAGGATGCCCCACAGATGCTCAATAGGGTTTAGGTCTGGAGACATGCTTGGCCAGTTCATCACCTTTACCCTCAGCTTCTTTAGCAAGGCAGTGGTCTTCTTGGAGGTGTGTTTGGGGTCGTTATCATGTTGGAATGCTGCCCTGCGGCCCAGTCTCTGAAGGGAGGGGATCATACTCTGCTTCAGTATATCACAGTACATGTTGGCATTCATGGTTCCCTCAATGATCTGTAGCTCCCCAGTGCCGGCAGCACTCATGCAGCCGCAGACCATGACACTCCCACCACCATGCTTGACTGTAGGCAAGACACACTTGTCTTTGTACTCCTCACCTGGTTGCCGCCACACACGCTTGACACCATCTGAACCAAATAAGTTTCTTGGTCTCATCAGACCACAGGACATGGTTCCAGTAATCCATGTCCTTAGTCTGCTTGTCTTCAGCAAACTGTTTGCGGGCTTTCTTGTGCACCATCTTTAGAAGATGCTTCCTTCTTTGATGACAGGCATGCAGACCGATTTGATGCAGTGTGCGGCGTATGGTCTGAGCACTGACAGGCTGACCCCCAATCCTTGAACCTCTGCTGTAAGGCTGGCAGCACTCATACGTCTATTTCCTAAAGACAACCTCTGGATATGACGCTGAGCATGTGACCTCAACTTCTTTGGTGGACCATGGTGAGGCCTGTTCTGAGTGGAACCTGTCCTGTCAAACCGCTGTATGGTCTTGGCCACCATGTTGTAGCTCAGTTTCAGGGTCTTGGCAATCTTCTTATAGCCTAGGCCATCTTTATGTAGAGCAACAATTCTTTTTTTCAGATCCTCAGAGAGTTCTTTGCCATGAGGTGCCGTGTTGAACTTCCAGTGACCAGTATGAGAGAGTGAGAGCGATAACACCAAATTTAACAAACCTGCTCCCCATTTACACCTGAGACCTTGTAACATTAACGAGTCACATGACATCGGGGAGGGAAAATGGCTAATTGGGCCCAATTTGGACATTTTCACTTAGGGGTGTACTCACTTTTGTTGCCAGCGGTTTAGACATTAATGGCTGTGTGTTGAGTTATTTTGAGGGGACAGAAAATTTACACTGTTATACAAGCTGTACACTCACTACTTTACATTGTAGCAAAGTGTCATTTCTTCAGTGTTGTCACATGAAAAGACAGAACAAAATATTTACAAAAATGTGAGGGGTGTACACTCACTTTTTGTGAGACACTGTATATACTTACCTATTTTCAGCCCCTTTAAATGATCCAGCTTCCCTGTATCTGCCAGTGGCGGCTGCAGGGGAGAGGAGAGAGTGCTGACAACAGCTGGGACATGGGAGCCTATGAGTGACTTCACCACTCCAGGGTTTCCCAGCTGTTGTAGAGCACTCTCTCCTCTCCCCTGCAGCCGCCTCTAGCTGACACAGGGGATCACGTGACCGGACTAAAAATAGGTAAGCAAATACATTTTTTTCAGAAGTGTTAGGAGGGCGGAGGGAGCATTTTTAAGACTAGTTAGGTTTGTGCTGGAATTCTATATTACGCTATCTATACATTCCTGTTTAATCGTCTGAAATTTAAAGTGGTTCTAAAGCCATAAGGTTTTTTTTTTACCTTAATGCATTACCTGCATTTACGGTAAAAAACCTTTCACTAGTTGTTCCCCTCCCCAATTACTTACCTGAGTCCTGTATTGATCCAGCACTGTGCCCAGCTGCAGCAGCACTGGTTCTCTCCCTCTCCCCGCTCACAGGTTCAGAGACAGCAGCGGGAGCCATTGGCTCTTGCTACTGTCAATTAAATCCAGAGAGCAGAGAGTGGAGGGCGGGACCGAGCTGTGCTGTGTCTGTCTATGGACGCACACAGTCCGGCTCAGGATAGAGCCTGCACACGTGCCCATACAGAGTTACGCTGAAACCGCGGAAAGTTTTGCAGATTTAAAATGATATTTTATATTATGGGGCCACTGAAGACATGAAGTGCGCTCAGTGGAGCCGTTCTACCAACATTCCTTATTGCATTCATTTCCCAACGTACGCTCAGTGAATAAACAGATCTGGTTGCTACTGCGGGGCAGGCAAGTGTGTGATGTGTTTATTAGACGGTGCTGTAATAACGGGATGAAATAAGCCCACTTTGTCATCTCTTTTGCAGCCAGAGGGCCTGGAGCAGATACAGCATCTGAAGGAGCTGTGGATCGACAATAACTCACTCCAGAAGCTGCCTGGGGTAATCATTTTACACCGCGCTTTACTTTTCCACGCTACACAGATTTTCCACTCAATATTTTGTTTAAATCCGTGTCTACAATATAAATACAAAATCCCTGCTTGGCCAGCTCAGGACAAACCCGGCGCTGTAAGCAGCTGACACAGTGTAATCTTCTGCTGCATCTTCAGTGGGACGCGGATTAACTTTTTGACCTAATTTCCACATTGTGGAAGTGAAATGACTCTTAGTGAAAAGGAAAGGTTCCGTGATTAGGAGCTCTCTGTGTGTTATTATGGCGAGGCTCCTTGGATGGGCCTCCGTTTTCAGCTTCAGGGCGCCAGAAAGTCGCTTCAAAGCTGAAAATGGACTCGGGGTCAGGAAAGCCAGAATTGTCCTTTGAAGTGTATGAAAGCAGATCTGGTGTACGAGTCCTTCCTGGGTCTGTGCATTGCAGCATAACAATAGAGATCTATCTATCTATCTATCTATCTATCTATCTATCTATCTATCTATCTATCTATCTATCTATCTATCTATTTATCTATTTATCTGTTTTCATTATCTTCCTTCTACCTATCTTCATTTTTTGCTTTCCTTGCTTCCTTCCTTCTTTCCTTCCTTCCTTCCTTCCTTCTTTCCTTGCTTCCCTCCGTCCTTCCTTCCTTCCTTCCTTCCTTCCTTCCTTCCTTCCTTGCTTCCTTCCGTCCTTCCTTCCTTGCTTCCTTCCGTCCTTCTTTCCTTCCTTCTTTCCTTGCTTCCTTCCTTCCTTCTTTCCTTCCTTCTTTCCTTCCTTCCTTCCTTCCTTCCTTCCTTCCTTCCTTCCTTCCTTCCTTCCTTCTTTCCTTCCTTCTTTGCTTCCTTCCTGCTTTCCTTCCTTCCTCCCTACCTTCCTTCCTTCCTTCCTTCCTTCCTTCCTTCCTTCCTTCCTTCCTTCCTTCCTTCCTTTCTTTCTTTCCATTCTTTCTCTCTCTTTCCTTCCTTTCTTCCTTTTTCAATCTTTCTCTCTTTCTATATTTTCTCCCTCTTTAAAGTGATTGTAAAGGCTTTTCTTTAAATAACAAACATGTTATTCTTAACTCCTCTGTGCAGTTGGTTTTGCACAGAGCAGAAGAGATCCTCTTCTCGGATCCCTCTTTGCTGCTCCTGGCCCCTCCCTCCCATCGAGTGCCCTCATAGTCAGCAGCTTCCTATGGGTCCACTGGAGCTGAGTCACAGCTCCGTGTGTCCATTCAGACACAGAGCCCCAACCCCGCTCTCCCCTGATTGGCTGACTGACTTTGATTGACAGTTGCGCAAGACAAGGGCGCCGCTGCTGTGTCACAGCCAATCAGGAGGAGTGTTCCGGATGGCTTAGACATTCATGGACATCGTTGGAGAGAAATGGGGCTCAGGTAAGTAATTAGGGGGTGATGGTGTGGCTGCTACACACACAAGGTTTTTTATTTTAATGCATAGAATGCATTAAGATAAAAAGAAAACTACTGCCTTTCATCTCCTTTAAGCCTTCCTTTCTCTCTCTCTCTCTCTGTCCCAGCATAGCTTTCTTTCCTTCCTTCCTTTTTTTCTTTCCTTCCTTCCTTTTTTCTCTCTCTTTCCTTCCTTCCTTTTTTTCTCTCTCTTTCCTTCCTTCCTTTTTTTCTCTCTCTTTCCTTCCTTCCTTTTTTTCTCTCTCTTTTAGCCTATCATCCTTTTTCTCTCTCTCTCTCTCTCTCTCTCTCTCTCTCTCTCTCTCTCTCTCTCTCTCTCTCTCTCTCTCTCTCTCTCTCTCTCTCTCTCTCTTTTAGCCTACCTCCGTCTCTCTCTCTCTTTCTATCCCCCTCTTTCTTTTCTTCCTTTCTTTCTCCCTCTTTCCTTCCTTCCTTTCTTCCTTTCTCAGTCTCTTTCTATCTTTTCTCTCTCTTTTAGCCTATCTTCTTCTCTCTCTCTCTCTCTCTTTGTATCTCCTCTTTCTCTTTCTATCCCCCTCTTTCTTTTTCTTTCTTTCTTTCTTTCTTTCTTTCTTTCTTTCTTTCTTTCTTTCTTTCTTTCTTTCTTTCTTTCTTTCTTTCTTTCTTTCTTTCTTTCTTTCTTTCTTTCTTTCCTTCCTTCCTTCCTTCCTTCCTTCCTTCCTTCCTTCCTTCCTTCCTTCATTTTTTTTTCTCTCCTTCCTTCCTTCCTTCCTTTTTTTCTCTCTCTTTCCTTCCTTCCTTTCTACACTATCTCTCTCTTTTAGCCTATCATCCTTTTTCTCTCTCTCTCTCTCTCTCTCTCTCTCTCTCTCTCTCTCTCTCTCTCTCTCTCTCTCTCTCTCTCTCGTATTTCTCTTTCTATCTTTCTCTTCCTCTTTCTCTTTCTCTTTCTCTCTCTAACCCCGTTTGAGGTCCCATTTACACCTCAGCATTTTGTAACGTGAAGTTCCAAGACGCTTAACATATAAAATCCCATGGTTTTCAGTTGTGCCTGTTCACACCTGAGCACAGTGTAACTTGAAGCTTGAAGCTCAAAAAAGTACATGAGCTTCTACTGAGTTACCAACCTTTATGCGTTTTTGTCCCCACTATACTTCAATTAGGCATGAAAATCTGCATGAACATGTGTGCAAAATAACGCACAAAAACATGTTTGTTTTTTTCTTTTATTCCCTATGAACTAGCTTTCCATTGGCTATAAATAGTTTAAAAAAATGCCTGAAATGTCCCCAAATGTCGCTACAAAACTCAAATAGAAAAGTCTGCAAAACAACCGAAGATGCTCAGCGCCAGTGTGAATGGAGCCTGAAACCTAAAAGGGAAACTGTTAGGTCTCGTTCACATGTGCTTTGATCCCTGGAGAGTGATCTGTATTCGAATCACTCTTTAGAGAGCATTTGACAGGCGGTGAGTAGGTGTTGTCACTGCTTAAACCCAACACTACCGCACAACAACTGTGTGCTTGCAGAGCAGCCCCATTCACTTGAATGGGTTGTACTCGCCGGGTGTTATACCCGCTGAAAGCAATGGGGGTATAATTGATGCTACAACCATGGCATGTGTACACCCACAGTCACTGCCTCTGCAGCTAAAAGTGATCTGCTGTGGGAGGTGGTAAAAACATGGCTCAACCATGGGGTTTTACCACTCCTCAACCACTACTGTGAACAAGTACATGGCTATAGTTACATTACGGTAGGTAGAAAACATAGAAAATGTGTTGTAAATATGCACATGTGCGTAGCTAAAAAAATTGTCTGTCTGTAACAAGTCTATAGGAAAATTGAAACACCTCATCTACCTGGACATGTCCAAGAATCGGATCGAGACTATAGAAATGGAAATATCCGGATGTGAGTGCATCGAAGACCTTTTACTGTCCTCCAATCTCTTGCAGCACTTGCCTGACTCGTTAGGTAAGAATGTGTTCATTGGCTGATTGCTGTTTGTTGCTGCAGATGTGTGACCAATGTGCTGCTAATTCCGGAGCCGGGATCAAAGTTGTACTCATAGGTGGGCGCAGTCTATTGCACCCCAAAGCTCAAACACACATGACTTTCTCTGTAGCCTCAACTCAGGGCCGGGGCAAGGGGTGGGCAGGAGGGGCAGCTGCCCTGAGCACTATGGTATCATGTGGGATGTGGGGGGGGGGGGGGCACAAAGAGACAGGGGGGAGGGATTTGTCTTGGAATTAGGGGGTAAGAATTGTTCTAGAAGGAGAAATTGTGGGGGGGGGGGGGGCAATGCTAGGAAATGTCATTTAGGAGATTTTTGCAGGGAGGAGGGATGGGGGAAGAGGATTTGTGCTAGGAGGGGGGATTTGGGGTGTTTGTGCTAGAAGAGGTAATATGGTAGAGGGGGGAGGGGATTTGTGCGTGGTGGGGGGAGACTATGTGTATTCGGGGGGGGGGGGGATTTGAGGAGTAGAGGATTTGTGCTAGGAGGAGTGATTTTTTTTTTGGGGGGGGGTGTGTGTGCGGGGGGGATTTAGGGGGAGAATGAACTTGAGCTGGGAGGGGGATGGGGGTCAAAGATTTGTTCTGGGAGGGGGGGTTTTTGGAAGGGGGCGGATTTGTCCTAGGAGGAGGGGGAATTTATGCTTAGGTGGTAAGCATGCAGATTAGTGCTCAATTTTTTATTTTATTTTTTGGAGGGGGGGTTTGCTAACACATAATGCTCATTTTTTTTGTTCCTCCATCCATGCTCACAGCACGGATGGAAAAATCTTCCACTCTGGGCTATTGTATAAAAAAAAATCCAAGTTCTTCTTAGCATGTCATTGCTCCAGTGCTGTGCCCAGCTTCCTCCTCTATCCAGCATTGGCAGTCCTCTTCATAACATTCTGCCCATTTCCTATAAGCCCATACAAACATCAGTGGTAGTAGTCAAGGACTTTTAGAGGAACATATACAGTGCCTTGAAAAAGTATTCATACCCATTGAAATTTTGCACATTTTGTGATGTTACAACCAAAAACGTAAATGCATTTTATTTGGATTTTATGTGATAGACCAACACAAAGTGGCACATAATTGTGAAGTTGAAGAAAAATGATAAATGGTTTTCAAATTTTTTT
Organism: Aquarana catesbeiana; assembly: GCF_042186555.1. Lineage (NCBI taxonomy): Eukaryota > Metazoa > Chordata > Amphibia > Anura > Ranidae > Aquarana > Aquarana catesbeiana. The sequence continues at coordinate 321,785,416 of NC_133330.1, read as the reverse complement.
ACAAATAAATATGTGGAAAGTGTGACGTGCATTTCTATTCAGCCCCCTTTACTCTGATACTAAAATCTAGTGCAACCAATTGCCTTCAGAAGTCACCTAATTCGTAAATAGAGTCCACCTGTGTTTAATTTAATCTCAGTATAAATACAGCTGTTCCGTGAAGCCCTCAGAGGTTTGTCAGAGAACCTTAGTGAACAAACAGCATCATGAAGGCCAAAGAACACATCAGACAGGTCAGGGATAAAGTTGTGGAGAAGTTTAAAGCAGGGTTAGGTTATAAAAAAATATCCCAATCTGTCATCCGAAAATGGAAAGAGTATGGCACAACTGCAAACCTACCAAGACATGGCCGTCCACCTAAACTGACAACACGGGCAAGGAGAGCATTAATCAGAGAAGCAGCCAAGAGGTCCATGGTAACTCTGGAGGAGCTGCAGAGATCCACAGCTCAGGTGGGAGAATCTGTCCACAGGACAACTATTAGTTGTGCTCTCCACAAATCTGGACTTTATAGACGAGTGACAAGAAGAAAGTCATTGGTGAAAGAAAGCCATAAGAAGTCCTGTTTGTAGTTTGTGAGAAGCCATGTGGGGGACACAGCAAACATGTGGAAGAAGGTGGTCTGGTCAGATGAGACCAAAATGGAACTCTGTGGCCTAAAAGCAAAACGCTATTTGTGGCGGAAAACGAACACTGCACATCACCCTGAACACACCATCCCCACCGTGAAACATGGTGGTGGCAACATTATGTTGTGGGGATGCTTTTCTTCAGCAGGAACAGGGAAGCTGATCAGAGTTGATGGGAAGATGGATGGAGCCAAATCCAGGACAATCTTAGAAGAAAACTTGTTAGAGTCTCCAAAAGACTTGAGACTGGGGCGGAGGTTCACCTTCCAGCAGGACAACGACCCTAAACATACAGCCAGAGCTACAATGGAATGGTTTACATCAAAGCATATTCATGTGTTAGAATGGCCCAGTCACAGTCCAGACCTAAATCACATTGAGAATCTGTGACAAGACTTGAAAATTGCTGTTCACAGACGTTCTCCATCCAATCTGACAGAGCTTGAGATATTTTGCAAAGAAGAATGGGAAAAAATGTCCCTCTCTAGATGTACAAAGCTGGTAGAGACATCCCCAAAAAGACTTGCAGCTGTAATTGCAGTGAAAGGCGGTTCTACAAAGTATTGACTCAGGGGGGCTGAATACAAATGTACCCCACACTTTTCACATATTTATTAGTAAAAAAATTTGAAACCATTTATCATTTTCCTTCCACTTCACAATTATGTGCCACTTTGTGTTGGTCTATCACATAAAATACATTTAGGTTTTTTTTAATATGAAAAAATTTGGAAAATTTCAAGGGGTATGAATACTTTTTCAAGGAACATATATAGAGACACGGAAAACACTGTGTGTGTAAAAATCCAATACATTCCACGTGTAGACTACCAGTGATCTACATGTATTGGATCTAAACAATATTTGAACCCTATGTTCAATATTATATTGTCTGGTTTGTGTTTTGGCTTTTATTGAATGTTATAATAAAATGTTTTTTATACACGGAATGTTTTCTGTGTATCTATCTATATGTTCCTCTAAAAGTCCTTGGCTACTCCCACTGATGTCTGTATATGATAGATTTAAGGACGAGGACACATAGCACACAATACATTGGATAATCCACGTTCATTCCTATGGGCCCCGCCTGTCATTTACATTGGCTTTATATATTATATTGGCTTTTGGAATTTACAAATGCAGCAATTTAGAAATCAGATGAAAGCTTTAGCGCCCAAAACCTTTGGCGCCGATTCTGCCCGCGATTCCCGAATCGGCGCTAAACGCGGAATGTGTTTTGCCATCCCATTTACTTTTTCAATGGCACCCTCAATCGTAGCGTGATTTTGCCGTCATTATCGCCTGACAAATCGCGTACAAAATCGTGGGATGCCTGTCGCCCAGAAAAAAAAAAAATCTGGAACGCACGTGATCTGGAATGTCTAGGTGTGAACAGCGTCTTGGAGCAGAAAAAAAAAAAAGTTTTTCTAGAGTTTCTTGGAGCGTTTTTCCAGCAGAAACACTCCTAAACGCTACTAATAGCATTTTTTTTTTTCCTTTTACTGCAAAAATGCAAAAAAAATGCTAACGCTCCTAAATGCTCTACCACAAAAAGCTATTACATGTGGTTTTTTTATCCTGCGTTTTTTCCAGCATTCTTTTGGGCTTAAAAAAAAAAAACGCTAGTGTGCATGGAGCCTAAATGCAGGGAAAAGTGATGAGGGAGGCATTAATGTTGTTTATACTTCTCAGATCACTTTTCCCGCATTTAGAAAAGAGTGCCGATGTGAATGCAGTCTAAAGCCTCGTACACACGATCAGGTTTTCGGCAGGGAATTGTGTGATGACAGACTGTTTGCCTAAAATCCGACCGTTAGTACGCTCCTTTAGACAATTGTTGTCCTTCTTTCGGCCAACATGTACATTTTCGGCGGACAATGGTCTGTTGTCAGTTTTTCGTATCGTCTGTACACAAGTCCGTCACACAAACATCCAAAGTACTTGGATACTCGGAATCAATGCTCACCAAACACGAAATTAGCAGAAGTTGCCCAAAGGGTGGCGCTCAAGAGCTGAAATTCTATGCAGTACGTCACTACGTTCGTGTTTGTTGGCCGACAATTGTGTGCCGTTAGTATGCAAGACAAGATCCCGGAACACGCCCTTCGGACAAAAGTCTGACGCTTTGTTGACCAACAATCCGATCGTGTGTACGAGGCTTTAGGCTCCTTACACATGGGGCCATCTAGGAGCAGTGCATCTTTCCTAGGCGTTTTAGTGCGACTGGGATGAACATGTGCAGCGTCCAGCCCCACTGCAGGCAGCCTGCCAATGTCTATGGCAGGCTGTGGCTGGATAGGGCTGAATACTGTACCAAGTGGTACCTGCGTTTAGGGCACTGTGCATTCTTAGGAAGATCCCGAGTGCAGAAGACCGGCATTCTGGACCTTCGCCCCTGAACGCACAGGGCCATAGACTTTGACAGCCTGGACACTGCGCCTGTCCCTCCCGGCTGCACTAAAACCCCAGGTGGTACACACACCTGACAGCCCTGTGTGTAGGTTTGCCACCTGTCCAGGATTCACCCGAACAGTTCGGCTTTGGAATCATGTGTCCAGGTTTCAGACTGCCTGAAACCCGGACACATTATTCAGACTGGACTATGGCTTCCCAGCAGGTTTGCTGGCTGCAGTTAGCTAAGCTAAGAGTGTCTGTTACGCTCTCTTTCACACTGCCCAAAGCTGGCACTAACAATACTAACAACCCCCCCCCCAAACCACACAGACGGGAGAGGAGAGAGGGCTTGATCTCCACCTCTTTCTCCCTACCCCTCTGTGTCTGCCCACACTCCAATCCAAGGCGCTGTGCCTTAGAAAAGGAACGTGGGGGCCGGAAATTGGAAGTCCAGCAGCCTCAGATACATCCGAATGAGAGGTGTTGACTGCCAAGGGGTGAGTGAGCTCACCATCCATCCCTGTCTGTGACTGAAGTCTCCTCCCTTCTCTCTCCTGTCTCTAAGTACACTAAGGTAAATCAGGGTTCTCAGTGCACCCCTTACATCAGAGTTCCCCTTTACACCAGAGGCCACAGTGTACCCCCTTACATCAGAGTCCTCTCCGTACATCAGAGTTCTCAGTGTTCCCCCCCCCTTAGATCAGGGTTCCCAGAGCATCCCTTAGAGTCCCCAGAGTTCTCCTTTACATCAGAGTCTGCAGAGTCCCCCCTTACAGTGAAACGGAACTCTGCGAGTTCAGATGTAAAAGAGGAACTCTGTGGACTCTGATGTAAAGGGGGACTCTTGTTATTAACGTCATATGATTAGAAATATTATTTAATAGCAAAATATATGTATACTTTATACTATAAAAAAAAAATTGCCGTGCGCCGCTAAAGTGTTCGGGTTTGATTTGAAGAAAAGGTGGCAACCCTACCTGTGTGCAGGGGGCCGTAGTGTGCAATATTATACTGACGATTGCCCAGAGTTCTAAAAATTGCCCTATTTGTTCTCATTGCTACATCTCACTACAGGAAAACTCTTGTATTCTCTGCCAGGTCTCCTGAAAAAACTTACAACTCTGAAAGTAGATGACAATCAACTTGTAGCACTACCAAATACGATCGGAAAGTGAGTATCTTCCTCCTCATCAATGTGTATCTTTAATGTATGGAAAGCCAAAACTTTTTGCTTTGCGTTTTGGATAGCATTCGGGTTGGTTAAGATTTTTTACCCCTTTCCTGACCAGGCTGTACCCAAATAACATTTACATCATTTTTTTTCACACAAATAGAGCTTTATTTTGGTGCTATTTGATCACCTCTGCATTTTTTTATTTTTTTGCGATATAAACTAAAAAAAGACTAACATTTTTGAAAAAAAAAAAAAAATATATATATATATACATATTTTACTTTCTGCTATAAAAAATATCCAGCACAACAAATTTCTTAACCGGGTCCCGACCTGCGCACGCCGATGTACGTCGTCAGAATGGCACGGCTGGGCGAATGGGCGTACCTGTACGTCCATTTGAATTTCCCGCCGTGCCATTGTGTGCGCGCACCGGCCGGAGCTCCGTGAGTCAGGTTGCGGGTCCCGCGGACTCGATCGCCGCGGGGATACACGCGATCGCCTCACGGAGAGGACGAACGGGAGATGCTGATGTAAACAGCATCTCCCCGTTCTGCCTAGTGACAAGTGTCACTCGATCTCTGCTCCCTGTCATCGGGAGCTGTGATCAGAGTAATGACACTGCTAGCCCATCCCCCTACAGTTAGTAATCACTCCCCTAGGACACACTTAACCCCTCCCCGCCCCCTAGTGGTTAACCCCTTCACTGCCAGTGTCATTTACACAGGAATCAATGCATTGTTAATCGCACTGATCGCTGTATAAATGACAATGGTCCCAAAAAATGTGTCAAAAATATCCGACGTGTCCGCCATAATGTCGCAGTCACAATAAAAATCGCTGATCGCCGCCATTACTAGTAAAAAAAATAATTATTCATAAAAATGCCATAAAACTATCCCCTATTTAGTAAATGCTATAACTTTTGCGCAAACCAATCAATAAACGCTTATTGTGATTTTTTTTTTACCAAAAATATGTAGAAGAATACGATCGGCCTAAACTGAGGAAAAAAAAGTTTTTTTTATATATTTTTGGGGGGGATATTTATTATAGCAAAATGTAAAAAATAATGCGTTTTTTTTCAAAATTGTCGCTCTTATTTTGTTTGAAAATAAAAATCGCAGAGGCGATCAAATACCACCAAAAGAAAGCTCTATTTGTGGGAAAAAAAAGAACATCAATTTTGTTTGGGAGCCACGTCGCACGACTGTGCAATTGTCAGTTAAAGCGACGCAGTGCCAAATCGCAAAAAGTGCTCTGGTCAGGAAGGGGGTAAAATCTTCTGGGGCTGAAGCGGTTAAAAAACGTAGGCCATGTTGTATATGCAGACTGCGGAGTAGAATACTGTGACCTGTACTTCTGTACTTCTGTATGTATGTATATGGTTACTTTAATAAACTTTCTCTTTGGATGAAAAAAAAAAAAAAAAAAAAAAATGTAGGCCAAAATGTATTCTGCTACGTCTTTGATAAAAAAAAAAAAAAAAAAAACCCATAATAAGTGTATATTGCTTGGGTTGTGTGAAAGTTATAGCGTCCACGAACTGTGGTGTATATATGTTGGAATTTTTTTTTTATACTACTAATGACAGCGATTTATAACAGGACTGCAATCTGACACTAAGGCCCCTTTCACACTGGGGCGGTGGGGGCGTCGGCGGTACAACAGCGCTATTTTTAGCGCTGCTGTACCGTCGTTCTTGCAGCTGTATTCGGCCGCTAGCGGTGCGGTTTTAACCCCCGCTGGCGGCCGAAAAAGGGTTAAAATCCCTCGTACAGCGCGGCTATAGCCGCGGTATTGCCGCGGTATAGCCGCGCTGTCCCATTGATTTCAATGGGCAGGGGCGGTTTAGGAGCGGTGAATACACTGCTCCTTCACCGCTCCAAAGAAGCGGTTTGCAGGGCTTTTTTCACTGTCCTGCCAGCGCACCGCTTCAGTGTGAAAGCCCTCGGGCTTTCACACTGAACAAACAGCGGAGTACCGCCTGCAAACCGCCCCAGTGTGAAAGGGGCCTAACTGATGCTGCGGGGGAACTGACTAACTGCCACTGACACACAAGGGCTTAGTGTACAAACTATATTTTTTTTCATGTTTTTTATTCTCTTTGAACATTGTGATATATGATGAATTTTTTTCAATAAACATGATGAATATTATTTTTGTTACTTCTCCATTGTTTCCATGCCTTAAAAGTCCGGTTTTTGGTTACTATTTTTAGTACCCTCTCCTGTTTAACTGCCACTGACATCACCACTAATACTAATAGAGGTTAATATCCAGGGCGATCAAGGGATTAAATGTGTGCTCAAAGTGCAGCTATGCAAAACATTACTGTTTAACCTTCTTAGCAGTAGAGCTGGGGGAAAAAATCGATTTAAATCGAGTTGAGAGGTCAAATCGATTCAAAATTTAAGCAAATAGATTTTTTCAGTTTTTTTTTTTTTTTTTTTCACCGCGCCAGTCCCGAGGAGCTGCGGGCAGAGTTTTTAGGGGAGGCCGCGGCTTTGGCCTAGTCCGCGAGACCGGACGCCGCGGCCTCACCTAAAAACTCCTGCCTGCAGCTCCCCAGGACCGGCACTGACACCGCGCCATTCCCAAGGAGCTGCGGGCAGAGTTTTTAGGCAAGGCCACGGCTTCGGCCTAGTCCGCGAGACCGGACGCCACGGCCTCGCCTAAAAACTCCTGCCTGAGGCTCCCCCAAGGAGTTTTTTTTTTTTTTGTGGACACCGCGCCGGTCCCGAGGAGCTGCGGGCAGGAGTTTTTAGGCAAGGCCGCGGCTTCGGCCTAGTCCGCGAGGCCGGACGCCGCGGACTAAGCCGAGGCCGCGGCCTCGCCTAAAAACGCCTGCCCGCAGCTCCTTGGGACCGGCGCAGTGTCCACAAAAAAAAAAACTCGATTCAAATCGTGAATCAAGTTTTTTTTTTTTTAGGAAAATCACAGATTTTTTTTTTTTAAGAAAATCTCCCAGCCCTGCTTAGCAGTATTCCCAAGTGTGGCTCGGGGTGAATTTTCCATACCGAGAGTGGTAACCCCGAGCCACACTTGGGATCGCATCGCAGTATCCAGGGAAAGTTACTTACCTTGTCCCCAGGATCCTGCCATGTCCCCCCCCCCCCCCCGCTGTGTGCGGCGGCTGTGTCTTCCGCCTGATGCTCTGTATGCCGGGCTCCGTTTCCTACGAGCAGCGCGACGCATGGGGACAGAGCCCGGTGGGAAATTCAAAAAGTGTAAAAACAGAATACATACAGTACACTGTTATCTTACAGATTACAGTACTGTATCAAATTATTTCACATCCCTTTTGTCTCCAGTGCTTTGTCCAATGCCCTGCATGCAGTTTTATGTTATATATACTGTTCTTTCTGCCTGGAAACTGGAGATTGTCCATAGCAACCAAAAAGTGTCCCTTTATGTCAAAAGCGGTTTTAGACCAGCTAGAAAATGGTGATAGTAAATTATAATCACTTTTTCTGTTAAAAAAAAAAATAGAATCACTTGCAGAATTGAGTGATAGTGAATCGTGGGGAAAATCATCATCAGACACTGAAAGTGACGACAGCGACAATTCTGCCACTGAGCACATTTCAGTGTTTTTGAATTGATTACATTATTTAACACATTTTATTATTATTATTATATTATTATTTTTGATAATTATTTATAGTTATTTATTATGTTATAATTTATGATTTTGTGTTTCAAACTTTATCATACCCGGGATGTCTACTAGACTCTTGTTTGGACAGATTTAACCACTTCAGCCCCGGAAGGATTTGCCCCCTTCCTGAACAGGCCATTTTTTGCAATACGGCACTGCATCGCAGGCGTGCGACGCTGTACCCAAACAAAATTTATGTCCTTTTTTTTCCCCAAAAAAATAGAGCTTTCTTTTGGTGGTATTTGATCACCTCTGTGGTTTTTATTTTTTGTGCTATAAACAAAAAAAGAGCGACAGTTTTGAAAAAAAAAAAAACACAATATTTTGTCGTTTTTGCTATAATAAATATCCCCAATTTTTTTTTTAAAAAGCACATTTTTTCCTCGGTTTAGGCCGATATTCTTCTACACATTTTTGGTAAAAAAAAAAAATCGCAAAAGCGTATATTGATTGGTTTGTGCAAAAGTTATAGTGTCTACAAAATAGGGGATAGATTTATGTCATTTTTATTTATTTATTTTTACTAGTAATGGCGGCGATCAGCGAGTTTTATCAGGACTGCGATATTGCAGCGGTCAGATCGGACACTTTTGACACTATTTTGGGACCATTGACATTTATACAGTGATCAGACCTTAAAATAGCGATTGATTACTGTATAAATGTCATTGGCAGTGAAGGGGTTAACACTAGGGGGCGCTCAAGGGGTTAACTGTGTTCCCTAGGTGTGTTCTAACTGTGGGGGGATGGGACTGACTAGGGGAGGAGAAGAGAGATCGGTGTTCATACTTAATATGAACACACGATCTGTCTCTTCTCCCCTGAGACAACCAGGATTTGTGTGTTTAAACACACAGATCCTGGTTCTCGCTCTGTCACGAGCATTCACGGGTGCCCAGCGGTCATCGTGCCCGCCGGACATGTGCATCGGCTCAGGGGACACGCACCTGCTGTCACATCTTAAAGGAGCGCCGCACAGCTACGGCAATTTGCGCAGCCGAGCCAACCTGCCGCAGTATAACTGCAGCGGCTGGTTGGCTAGTGATTAAGTGAGTTATTCCTACAAATTATAGGAATTACATTCCTACAATATAAAACACCAAATTTCCATGCAAAAAAATGTACCGATTTCAGCATCAAAAATCTGACATAATCATACCGCCAGGGAGGTTAAAATGTAGTAGTACACTGTTTCACTCTGCTCTGCACATGCTCAGTTGCTCTCCATTTTTAGGCACTTTTAGACACTGTTGAGTTTGTAGAGGCCGATCTGCTGACAGCCCTAAAGTGGAAGTAAACCCGATTCATGAAATTTCACCAGTGCTGTAAAAAAAGTATTTGCCCCTTCCTGATTTTTTTTTTTTTGCATATTTCTCACACATTTAGGCTCAATTCACATCTATGCATGTTGCTTATGAGCGTTTTTGGAGTTTTTTTTGTGATGCTTGCCATGTTTTTGAGCAGCGTTTTTGTAGCGTTTTACAGCGTTTTTGCCGCGTTTTGCGTTTTTTTTTTTTTTTTTTTTACTGTTTTTTTTAGACTGTATACAGTCTAAAAAAAAAATTAAAAAAAACAAAAAAAACGACAAAAACGCATCAAAAACGCTGCACTTGCGTTTTTGATGCTGGTCCATTGAATTCTATTACATGCAAAACGCTGCATTTTGCATGAAAAAAAGTCCCTGACCCTTTCCAAAAATGCAGAGGTACAAAAAGGCATTGATGTGAACATGTTCCATAGGAACCCATGTTAAAAAATTCCCATGCATTTCTGCAAAATGCATCAAAAAACGCGCTAGTGTGAATGGAGCCTTAGGCCCCTTTTACACTGGGGCGGTGGGGGCGTTGGCGGTAAAATGGCGCTATTTTTAGCGCCGCTTTACCGTAGTTTTTGCAGCGGTATTCGGCCGCTAGCGGTGCGGTTTTAACCCCCACTGGCGGCCGAAAAAGGGTTAAAACCGCTCGCATAATGCCGCTACAGCCGCGGTATAGCCGCGCTGCCCCATTGATTTCAATGGGCAGGAGCGGTGAAGGAGCGGTGAATACACGGCTCCTTCACCGCTCCAAAGATGCTGTTTGCAGGAGTTTTTTTTTTCTCTCCTGCCAGCGCACCGCTTCAGTGTGAAAGCCCTCGGGGCTTTCACACTGGAGAAACAGCAGCGGCAGTTTTAGGTCAGTTTGCAGGCGCTATTTTTAGCGTAATAACGCCTGCAAACCGCCCCAGTGTGAAAGGGGCCTTAAATGATTCAGATCATCAAACAAATTTTAATATTACACAAAGATAACCCGAATAAATCCAAGATGCAGTTTTTAAATTATTATTTCATTTATTAAGGGAAAAAAGCGGTTCAAACCTGCCTGGCCCTATGTGAAAAAGTAATTGCCCCCTCCCATGCTGAATCATGAATGAACTGTGATTAACCACAATTTTTTGGAAAGCTGAGTTAAATTTCATTTGCCACACCCAGGCCTGATTACTGCCAGACCTGTTGAATCAAGAAATCACATAAATAGAAGCTGTCTGACAAAGTGAAGCACGCTACAGAAGGTTTCTATGCATTAAGGTGAAAAACTTTGAGGATTTACAACCCCTTTAAACCCTCCAATTCTTTACAGCCAAGGAAGCTGCTTCTGTTTGATCTGGAACTGCCATGGTGCTGTACATGTGATCATGTGTGACACCATCCATTTGATGGTTTGACAGTTTGGTTGAGGACCAATAGTTATCAAGCCCAGCATTCCAGGAATGTAACTGTTTTTTGAAACCGTTAAATCAATGGGTTCAGTTCCGCTTTATGATTTACTGCTGTTCAGGGGCTCTGGGCCTTAGCAAAATGGCAGCCTCCAGCAAGAAGAAACATTTGTTAGCATAACTATTAATGTGGAATGTATGTTCCTTGCTAAAGAACATTATTCTTTATCAAGTTGTTATGGGTAAAGTTCCCTTTTAACAATGTGTAATGTGTGTAATATGTGCTGCTTTTACTAACGAATCTCTTTGTTTCTTATCCCTGCTTTGCAGAGATAAAAAACATATCTCAATCAACAATCACAGCGGGTGTTGTGGGGGGGGGGCGTGCCCTGAACCCAGAAGCAGGCAGCGACGTATGGGTACGTTGCTTTGCCTGCATGGGCAGCCCACATGCAGTACATTGCAGACTGGGAGGTGCCTTCTGTGTCTTATTGGGGAGCTTTCCCTTTATCCCCCGTTTCAGCGGAGATCCCTTTTCAGACAGCTGTCACCACAAAAGCTTTTCCCATTAGGGGACTTCCCATCACTTTATGAACCAGTGTTAAAGGTCAACAAGATCAATAGTGGAAGTTACAGCTGTACTCCGGGATAAGCAAATATTGTCTAAATACATTCATCATGCGTATTGTTGGTGCTCTTTGTGTATTTCTTCCAGATCTGTGCAGTACTCCATTGTGAGACTCTCCCTCTGTGCAGGAGCTTCCTGTAATAAAGACCGGTCACTGCTACTCTCTCTCCTTGTGCAGGTTGACTGGTCTTGTCTCCGCCCCCTCTTGTAGTTTTCTGCAGGCAGCCTGTAGTGGGTAGAGCCTGCTGGGTCCCTCCCACCACTCACTGCTGCTCTCTTTCCTTGTGCAGGGTGACTGGTCTTGTCTCCGCCCCCTCCTGCAGATTTCTGCAGTGAACCAGTAATGGGTGGAGCCTGCTGGGTCCCTCCCACCACTCACTGCTGCTCTCTTTCCTTGTGCAGGGTGGCTGGTCTTGTCTCCGCCCCCCTCCTGTAGTTTTCTGAAGTAGGTGGAGTTTCCAGGCTCCTCCCACAACTCTGCTCTCTGCACAGGCTATGTACAGCACAGGGATGATGTCACTATTACTTTACAAGGTAATACCTGGGGTTGTAAAGGCATTTGGGGCACACAAAATGAAGTTATATCCTTTGTGCCTACTAAGGAATGTATTTCAATAAAAGTTTTTGTGTCTGGAGTGTGGCGTGATTTTGTACATCAGAGACACAGGCAGTAATAAAAACCTGAAAAAAGGGTTCCATCCCTTCCACATTCTATCCAAAACTTAGAAAGAAGAGTTTGGGCTTTTCATACACTTTAACAACAGAATGTTCTTATGTATTTATCTTTGTTGCTGGAGTGAGTGTACTGTATGTGAGCAAATGATCAACCAGACAAACAGCTAAATACCTGACTAATGATTTGTAAAGCTCTCATGGTTCTCTGCCCCTTCTGTGTTATGTGGCTATATTAGCACACCGCCCAACATTGTGAGATAGGAATGAGGGACACCTACCAGCAAATGTATGTAGGCAGAGGACACGCCTCCTGCCACACCCCCTTTAAAGGAGAATTAACCAAAAAAAATGTTAATTAAATCCAGAAGGGCTTTTTTTTACCACTACTATTCCTCTATATTGGCTTTTGAAATATACAAATGCAGCAATTTGGAAATTGGATGAAAGGTTTAGTACTGGGAAATACTTTTTGAAAGAAAAAAAGTGATTTTTATATACAACTCTATAGATCAGACCAAAATGAGGGACAAATGAGGGGGAAAGAGGGACAGAGGGACATTACTCCAAATCAGGGACAGTCCCTCGAAATCAGGGACAGTTGGGAGCTATGTGTTGGGGTCTAATATTCCTGGAAATAAGGCTTGAATACACAGGCTTGAAGATTGCTGAGCAATGCATACAGCAAGCTATTATAAAGTATTTGCAAAGCTATCAGCCAGCTTCAAATAGTCTTTGTGAAGACTTTAACCACTTCAGTACCGGACACTTTCACCCCCTTCCTGCCCAGGCCAATTTTCAGCTTTCAGCTCTGACGCACTTTAACCTCTTCCTGCCCGCGCTATAGCCGAAAGACAGCTACAGCGCAGGCCTAAATTGCTTGCAGGGCATCCATGTACGTCCTCCTGTGCATGAGCTGCCAGGGCGCGCAGCTCGCTCTGTAATCAGTGAGTCCACGAGACTTGGCTGATCACAGGTCGGAGTAAGGGGCCAATCCCGTCCCCTTACCACGTCAGCCAATGACAGCTGATCACATGATGTAAACAGAGCTGGTAATCGTTTATTTTTTTCCTCACGCTGACAGCAGATCACCGGCTTCTCTCAGAGGGGCATCGGTCCCAAAGATGGAGAGCCACTGCTGCCACCTGTGCCCACCAGTGCCACCTGTCAGTGCCCACCAGTGTCACCTACCAGTGCATATCAGTGCTGCCTATCAGTGCCCAACAAGGCCACCTACCAGTGCCCATCAGTGCCACCTATCAATGCTCACCAGTGCCACCTATCAGTGCTGATCAGTGCTGCCAATCAGTGCACATCAGTGCCTCATCATCAGTGCTGCCTATCAGTGTCACCTACCAGTGCCTATCAGTGCTACCTATCATTGCCACCTGTTAGTGCCATTCAGTGCCACCTATCAGTGCCCTTAAGTGCCGCCCATCAGCAGGGCTGGTGCAAGGATTTTTGACACCCTAGGCGAAACCTCATTTTTCCACCCCCCCTTGCTCCACCCCTGACTTCACCCCCTTTGCCCTGCCCATGTATACCCCACCTTTTAATTAAGTGCCCATCAAAGGCAGCCCGCCAGCGCCCATCAAATGCAGCCTCACCAACGCTCATCAATGCAGCCTCACCAACGCTCATCAATGCAGCCTCACCAGCACCCATGAAAAGCAGCCTCACCAGCGCCCATGAAAAGCAGCCTCACCAGCACCCATCAATGCAGCCTCACCAGCGCCCATCAATGCAGCCTCACCAGCGCCCATCAATGCAGCCTACCAGTGCCCATCAATGAATGTTTGCTTGCTTCGATTTATTCGGGAGTCGGGACATAGACACAGTCCTCCACTGCACCTCTGACACTATGTGCGAACAGCGGCGGCTGCCTGCTGGTGCTGAGACTTAGTTGCTTGCTGCAGAGAGAAGAGAGTAGGAACACCAGTGGCCAGGCGCCCTAGGCAGAAGTGCGCCCTAGGCGGCTGCTTAGTTTGCCTAGTGGTAGCACCGGCCCTGCCCATCAGTGCCGACCATCAGTGCCACCTATCAATGCCACCTATCAGTGCCCACCAGTGCTGCCTTATCAGTGCTGCCTTATCAGTGCCTATCAGTGCCTGTCAGTTCAGCCTATCAGTGCCCATCAGTGCAGCCTAATCAGCAAACATCAGTGAAGGAGAAAAATTACCTGTTTGCAAAATTTTATAACAAACTATGAAAACATTTTTTTTTTTTTCAAAGTTTTCGGTATTTCAAGGGGCATGAATAACTTTTTCAAGGCACTGTAATGCCCCGTACACACGGTCGGATTTTCCGACGGAAAATGTTCGACGGGAGCTTGTTGTCGAAAATTGCGACCGAGTCCATCGGACTTTTTCCATTGGAATTTCCGTCACACAAAATTTGAGATCTGGATCTCAAATTTTCCGACAACAAAATCCATTGTCGTAAATTCCGAGCGTGTGTACACAATTCCAACGCACAAAGTTCCACGCATGCTCGGAATCAAGCAGAAGAGCCACACTGGCTATTGAACTTCATTTTTCTCGGCCCGTTGTACGTGTTGTACGTCACCGCGTTCCTGACGTTCGGAATTTCCGACAACATTTGTGCGACTGTGTGTACGCAAGAGAAGTTTGAGCCAACATCCGTCGGAAAAAAATCCATGGATTTTGCTGTCGGGAAGTCCGATCGTGTGTACGCGGCAGAAGTGTTACTTAGCTAATGAAAAGAAAAATCAGGTCTCCTGCCCTGGCTGTGCTGTGTGGCAGAGCTGCGTAAATCTCAGGACTGGATGGAGAGAAATATAAATTCTTTGGCAGGTAAAACAGCTCCAATATATGTATTTCATCTGCGTGTTTAGCTGTTTGCCTGGAGCGCAGCATTAATGGAGTGGCCCCTTTTGTCCTCTGTCCATTTTCCTTTTCCATCATTTGATGTGCTTTCCTTTTATTTCTGCGGGGGGGGGGGGGGGATATTTCAGCTTAACACTGTTGCAATAATGTTCTCTCTGCTGATGGCATCAGAGGTACAGTTCCCGAACCTACCGACCGCACACGGGAGATAAAAGCCGCGCACAAAGAGACGGACCTACGGAACAATCAAAGCTTCTTGAAGATACCCAGAGCAGTTTGTGTTTTGATACATTGTAAAATAGAAAAGAACGGCGCTCACATTATGCCCCCCCCCCTCCCCCCCCCCCGCCACACAGCCCGCCACGGAAACTCACAATAACCAGCGGATGATTCTGTATACAGGCTGGATACGTTCGGCGCTGTCAGTCCGACTTAAACCGCCTCTTATTGGGTTGTTTATGTAAAGTTGGGGAATTGATTTACTGTAAATTCATATTGAAAATCTGAATGTTAATATACATTTTGCACAGATATACTATTTCCATATATTTCTTTTTTATTGCTGTTTATGAGTTTATTATACCCGTGTGTCAGTATTAATATAGATTCTGCATTGATCTTACTGACTTATTGATTGTGGTTGCTACATGCTGGATAAAGTGTGAATATATTTAAATCTGGGATTATTTTTTATTTTATTTTATTTATCTTACAAGCCTTTTTGTTGGGATATAAGCTTCTGCAGGGAATGTGACATTTAAGATTACCGATTAAAGCAGTAGTAAACGCCATAGAAAATAAAATATAATAATAATAACCAGGTCTCCAACAAGATCATAGTAAGGCAAACACAAAGAGGGCGCACCAGAGGAGACGGACACCATTCGAAACGTGTTAGCCTTTTAGACCTATGTGGTCTTATGACTCATCCCTTCTCCCTTCCTGGCAAACTCTCATGAGAGTGATAGAGAGAACTGTTCATGATGTCATAAGCCGAGGCTTTTTACCAGACAAGAAACAGGAAGTGGGCTGTATAAGGTATTTACTGACAGAAAAAAAAATATTTTACTATCCAAAATTAAAACAACAAAGGCAGAAGATTTTGCTGAGCCATGATGTAACACATTTCAGCTATCAGGCCTTAATCATGTCTGAGCCATGAGTCAAAGTGTTTCATCAATCAGGCCTTAATCAAGGCTGAGCCATGATTCAACGCATTTCAGCCATCAGGCCTTAAGGCTGAGCCATGATTCAATACATTTCGGCCATCAGGCCTTAATCATGACTGAGCCATGATTCAACACGTTTCAGCCATCAGGCCTTAATCATGACTGAGCCATGATTCAACACGTTTCAGCCATCAGGCCTTAATCAAGGCTTAGCCATGATTCAACGCATTTTGGCCATCAGGCCTTAATCATGGATAAGCCATGATTCAATGCGTTTCAGCCATCAGGCCTTAATCATGGCTGAGCCATGATTCAACGCGTTTCAGCCATCAGGCCTTAATCATGGGGCTGAGCCATGATTAAGGCCTGATGGCCGAAGTGCGTTGTTTTTTGACTGTTGTTCACATGCTATAATAAAACAATGTTTTAGCCGACTTCCATGGCACCAGCCTTTCTCCCTTTTTAGGGGACCAATAACCCCTATTTGATAGCATATAGATGACAAGATCTCTTTATGAGACATCCAGGGTCTTAGTCATACACGCCATTTCCTGCCCACGAGCCATTGCCCTCCCGCCGCCCTTCCTACCGACACCCGCCATGACTGCACTGGGCCCACAGGTGAGACAGCGGAGCCCAGTGAACATGGCAGAGAGATTCTCTCGAAATATCCAAAATTTGTGTACAAGAGGGCACCCACAATCAGAGATCTAGTAGTTAAAAATGTTGTTGACCCACCGAAGAAACCTTTTTCATTTTTTACCGGTAACGTTTTTTTTCCGTGTAAAAGATGTTTTGCGTGTCTAAGGACTAAACGCCCAAATGAAAAAGTATTCAATTTTACCTCCACGAGCACTGGAGATACCTACAAGGTAAAGGACTTTATTTGTTGCAACACCGAAGGAGCGGTATACGCCCTCGAATGTAGTTGTGGTCTCCAATACGTTGGCCGTACAAAAAGACCGCTGAGGGTCCGCATCAAAGAACATGTTAAAAACATCATAAACGGCTATGATAAACACAGCGTTTCCAAACATTTTTTGATGCACCATAATAGGGATCCCACCCACCTTAAGTTCTGGGGTATTACACCGTATATCAAACACTGGCGGGGGGGGCCACAAGGTGAGAACTTTGAGTAAACTTGAATCCAAATGGATTTTTACCCTTGATACGTTCTCGCCTCGTGGCCTAAATATTGAATTCGACCTCAATTGTTTCCTTAGTGATTTTTAATTTTACCACATCGGATTAGCACTACTATTCTCATGCGATTCTAAAACTCTCAGTCAGGGCATATTTAGATACTATGCTAGGATTTTCCTAGAATTTTAAATCTTTCAGTTAGGGCATATTCGGATATTACGCGAGGATTCCCCTACTAATTAAGTTCCCCTCTCCTGTATCTCAATGTAGTCCCATTATTTTGGGATTTATTTATCAGTACGTTTTTGCCTTATCAGCCCATTGCTTATTGCTCCTATTGTGTTAAATTGATTTATTATATTTGATCTATGATCTATGATTTTATCTATTTATCCTTTATGGTTCTAAAATGAACAAATTCATGTGACTGATATTTACCTTATTACCTTGTGTTATATTTTACCTATGACAGCATTGAGCGCTTGTCCCTTCTATTTTTCGTTCTCTATGTAGATATGGGTTGTATACCTTTTAATGAGTTATAATCTTCCCTTTTATAATGGCAAACAATGCCTGTTTTTAGTAGGTTTTTAAGTTCTTTTAGAAATTAGTTTTAGTAGTCTATTGTGACCTTTTTATTATACTAATGATGTCCCTGCAGTCTGCTACCTCCCTCTCCATACATCTGTCACATAAAACTCCTCCTGACAGAGATGGATCGAGCACCAGTCACTCTATCCTTCCTTGCTGACAGTACGGGAGTGGAGAGAAGGCATGTCCCACCTAATTGGCCGCTTAGATCAGCTGATATATAGTATGGGCGGGCGCACAGTACACCCAAACATGGCCGCGCCGTACGATCCCCAGGAAAATGGCCGCTGTAATGTTAACTATAGGACTCCGGGAAAATGGCCGCTCATTAGCGCCCATTATAAGACTATTTAAAGACAAGATTCTAGCCTGTACTTATCCTCTGATGAAGTCACGTGGTGTGACGTCACGCGTAAGGACGGGACAGGCTTTACATGCTGTGATAGTGCTACGAGCCCGCCGCTCGTCGGAGATAGGAACAAGATTGTTTGTTTTTATGTGAGTACCCTTGTTTTACCTAATAAAGCTACTGGTTTAAATAGTATTACACTATTGGGGCTCCCCGTGTTTTTTATTCCCCTGCATTATCGAGGGAACCACCCCCCTGAAACTAGGACCGCGAGGATAGGTCTCTGCATCCTAGGAGGACCCCCCATAAGATTCTTGGTCATATGTACTTGCTCCACTATTTCAAGGAGGACCCCTGTAAAGATCTTGGTTAGATGTGCTTGCCCTATTACCTTAAGGTAAGGGGCCATCTTTTACATGAGTGGTCTTACACGAAGTTGAGCACCGTGTGATTTACGTCAAGCACCACGGAGCGACTGTTGCATGCCAGGACGCTACCACTATTATTTATAAAGAACTTTTTTTGTCACATCTGGTGCATGCTCAATTATCCAAGTCACATTTTTTATTATCATTGCCTGCTATAGTTCCGGATTATCCCTGAACTTTGCACTGGTTTACATTTATTTATTGTTGTATTCTCTTCATCTTGCACCTTGTCACTTTATGTGCTATTCCCTGTGCCACTTAATTTGAGTCACACAGACTCTGTGTTATGATGTGATGATTGTTTACACTTTTATTTTTTTTTTTTTTTTTGCACATGATTACAGTTATGGACTAATGATTTATGGCACTATTTATGATGAGTGAATTTGTAGTTTATTTATTTTCACATTTATTTGTCTTTAGCACTGCTATTGTTTATTTATGAGTGTGATTTTGTATGGCTATTGCCAACACCTCTTTGCTGTTTTATTACTTTATAGTCACTTACTATCACCCTAAGGCTCCTAATAAGGGTGTCCAGGATTAGCGCAACACCACTGAATATTTTTATTACATGGGGGGGAAGCACACCGGGGTGCTTGTGGAAGTGATCAGCTTCACAGCTGCTTGTTTCACTTCCACATTGAAAGCCGAGAGCTTGTTAAAAGCACATGTCTGCAGCATGTTAAAAACCGCCCCCCCTATTCTGGCACCCTAAGGCAGCTGCCTAATTGGCCCTTATGATTGCACCGGCCCTGTTTCTGGCGTCTTTAGGCCTACGTGTCTCCTGTCCATGGTGGAAAGTGTGTACAGTGGTTCCTGGCGTTTCTGTTACTTGGTGTTTTATTGATGGTCATGTACATATATTAGATTGTGAGTATAATATTTGCTCTTTTATTATCAATAAGTGGTATATTAACCACTTCAGCTCTGGAAGGTTTTCACCCCCCTTCCTGACCAGGCCATTTTTTGTGATACGGCATTGCGTTGCTTTAACGGACAGTTGCACGGTCCTGCAGCGATGTACCGAAATAAAATTTATGTGCTTTTTTTTCCCACAAATAGAGCTTTCTTTTGGTGGTATTTGATCACCTCTGCGGTTTTTATTTTTTGCATTAGAAACAAAGAATGACCAACAATTTTGAAAAAAAAAAAATCTATATTTTTTTCCTTCTGCTTTAATACATATCCAATACATTTTTTTTAAATCTAATTTCTTCATCAATTTAGACCAATATGTATTCTGCTACATATTTTTGGTAAAAAAAAATCCCAATAAGTGTATATTGATTGGTTTGCGCAAAAGTTATAGCATCTACAAACTATGGGATATATATATTTTTTTTTTACTAGTAATGATGGCGATCAGTGAATTATAGCGGGACTGCGATATTGCGGAGGACAAATCAGACACTAACTGACACTTTTTTGGGGACCAGTGACACTTAAGGCTCGTACACACTATAAGACAATCAGGCGAACATTTTCGTCCAAAGAATTTACGTACAATTTCCGTATAGTGTGTGCACAACTTTCGACAGGCGATTCTGAATTTTCGTACGAAAATTCTCAAAGGGACAATCTCCAAAATTTTTCTCGTACGGGAACAGAACGAGCGATTTTTGTTTAATGTGTACCGTTTTCATACAGGAAAAATCAGAAAAGAAAGACTGCGCATAATCAGAAATGATAAACGGCAACAAAAAAAAAGCCTTTGTCGTACGAGAATTTTCATTTAAATTTTCATTCATCGGTTCCGATTTGCTGTGAAACGAGGAAAAGTAGACGATCACGTACCCGATTTTCTTATAGTGTGTACCCTACTTTAAACAGTGATCAGTGCTAAAAATATGCACTGTCACTGTACTAATGACACTGGCTGGGAAGGGGTTAACATCAGGGGTGATCAAAGGGTTAACTGTGTGCCTAGGGAGTGCTTACTAACTGTGGGGGAGGTGCTTTTACTATGTGAAGACATGGATCAGTGTACTCACAGAATGACAGTCTGCCTTGTTTACATAGGCAGACTGTCATTCTGTCAGAGTACCAAGCGATTGTCGGGTCCCGGCAGACATCAGGTCCGCGGGACCCACTAAACAGTTCCCACTGTGCAAAATCACAGCGGGAGCGAATCGCCGGTGGCGCTCACTAGACATGTGCACTGCCGAAAAATGTGTTCGTTTTCATTGTTTTTTGGGGGTTTTTTTTTGTTTTTAGGGTTATTCCTTATGATCAAAATTCGTAAATTCAAAAATGTATAAATTAGAAAATCTGTAAATTAGAAAATCCAAAAGTTAAAAAATCCGAAAATAAGAAATAAGATCCAAAAATTCTAAAGAACGAAAATCTGAAAATTCGAAATCACTAACTAACTAATAATAACTAACTATTAAATTATAGTTATTGGAATTTCCTTTCAAATTTGACTGTTAGTGAACGTAACAAATACGAATTTATCTGAAGTTACCAATTATCCGAAATAACGAATGTCGCATCTAAAAAAATGGAACAGAATGAATTATTATAATAATAATACCGTACATTTTTTTTATTATTATTATTTATTATTATTAATTTGTTACGTTTCATTCGTTTAGATGCGGCATTCGTTATTTCGGATAATTCGTAACTTCGGACAAATTCGTATTTGTATTCAGCCAAATTTGAAAGGAAATTCCAATACCTATCATTTACTAGTTAGTAATAGTAAAGTTATTATTAGTTATTCTTTCAGATTTTTGAAATTTTGGATTTTCGTTCTTATTTTCGGATTTTCGTTCTTTTGAATTTTCGTTCTTATTTTCCAATTTTCGGATTTCTGAATTTCCGAAATTTCGGTTTTTAGGATTTTCGAATTTTGAATTTCCGAATATTCGAATTTAAGAATTTTCGAATGTTTGAATTTACGAATTTTCAATTATTCAAATTTACGAATTTTCGAATATTCACATTTTCAGAAAAACTTGTTAAACAGGTATTCGCTAATTAGGATATTTCCAAATTAACGAATTTGTCGAAACTCGTTAAACGAATTTGGAACGAAACAAATTGCACATGTCTAGCGGGAGCTCCCACCCAAAACCCGGAAGTGCAGAATCACGTGTGTATAGATATGTGATTCTGCACAGAGCGGCCGTCCTGTAGAATGGCTGGGCTGCGATGACATCACTCCCATGCATGTGTCACCTTTGCAGCACTGCACTCTTTGCACTGATGGCACACTCACTGTGTCCTGAATGCACTGCGCATGCACAGTGACATAATCAGATATAGTCGATGTGAATACCTCCTAAATGGTGTACATTTAGGAGATATTCAATGTATCCACAGGTAAGCCTTATTAGAAGCTTCCCTATGGGTACAAGTCCAAAAGCAGAGTTCAGTACCACTGAACTTTGGCCACGGGGCCATATTAGGCCACTGAGGTCAGGAGCATCCCTGGAGCGCCAGCAAGGTTTTAATCATGTGACAGCTTCCGTCTTTCACTGTACTGTTTACTGAACTGCAGCAGAGAAAAATGAGGTCTCCTCCAATGCCAGACAGGACTGTGCTGTGTGGCAGAGCTGTGTAAATCTCAGAACTGGATGGATAGAAATACAAACCCACTGGCAGGTAAAATAGCTTCCATATATGAATTTCATCTGTGTATTTAGCTGTCTGTCAGTGTCAACCATCCCTACTCTACTCTATCCAAACTGAAAAAAAAAAGTGTTGGCTTTACATACACTTTCATTTTTTTTTGGCTGTCATTTCTGGCAGTGTCAGCGGCCTCAGGTGTTCTGCAAACCATTAGTACTCTGTGTGGGCAGAATTCTGTTTTTCTGGTGTTAATGAGTCATTGTCGGCTCATGGCGATCTTCCCATAGCTGGCCCATTACTACCAACTATTGGGTTATTTTGGGAAGATACAAATCTAGACGTAGATTGGAAAGACTTTTTTTTTTTGTTTGCAGAGTATTCTTCTTCTATCCATATTGATTTTTTAACAAAATGTGCAATGTTTTTCTATATATTTACTTTATTTGTATATTTTGTTTATGATTTAAACTTCTCAAGCATGGGTTTATATTTCCTTGCATGCTTGTTGCATTTTGTTATCCACCATAGAAAATATCAGAACTGTGAGGGTTAGAAATGGGCCGAACACCCCCCCCCCCCCCCTCAGCTTCTTTAGCAAAGCAGTGGTCGTCTTGGAGGTGTGTTTGGGGTCGTTGTCATGTTGGAATACTGCCCTGTGGCCCAGTCTCCGAAGGGAGGGGATCATGCTCTGCTTCAGTATGTCACAGTACATGTTGGCATTCATGGTTCCCTCAATGAACTGTAGCTCCCCAGTGCCGGTGTTCTGCCGAGAAAGTTCCTCTCGGTGGATAAGGACCCCCATCTACTGCGCAGGTGCAGCGCCTGCGCAGTAGGAGCCGGCGGAAATAGCCGAAGCGAAATACAGAAGAAATCAGCTGTACACAGCGCCAGTAAGAGGGCCCCTCGCCACGCTTCGGGCACGGCCTCGCTTCGCTCGGCACTTTTTTATTCCCCCTCTAGGTCCACTTGGATGGTGGGGCTTCAGCCTGGACCTAGGGCGCAGGCGCCGTGTACAGCTGATTGAAGATTTTCATCTTCGGCTATTTTCGGCGGCTCCTGGTCATTCGTACTGCGCAAGCGCAGGGGGGACCTTATCCGCCGAGGGAACTTTCTCGGCAAGACACCGGCAGCACTCATACAGCCCCAGACCATGACACTCCCACCACCATGCTTGACTGTAGACAAGACACACTTGTCTTTGTACTCCTCACCTGGTTGCCGCCACACACGCTTGACACCATCTGAACCACATAAGTTTATCTTGGTCTCATCAGACCATAGGACATGGTTCCAGTAATCCATGTCCTTAGTCTGCTTGTCTTCAGCAAACTGTTTGTGGGCTTTTTTGTTCATCATCTTTAGAAGAGGCTTCCTTCTGATTTGACAGCCATGCAGACTAATTTGATGCAGTGTGCGGCGTATGGTCTGAGCACTGACAGGCTGACCCCTCACCTCTTCAACCTCTGCAGCAATGCTGGCAGCACTCATATGTCTATTTCCGAAAGACAACCTCTGGATATGACGCTGAGCACATGCACTCCTTGTACTTCTTTGGTCGACCATGACGAGGCCTGTTCCTAGTGGAATCTGCCCTGTTAAACCTCTGTATGGTCTTGGCCACTGTGCTGCAGCTCAGTTTCAGGGATATGCAATTAGCGGACCTCCAGCTGTTGCAAAACTACAAGTCCCATCATTCCTCTGCCTCTGGGTGTCATGCATGTGGCTCTCAGAGTCTTGCTATGCCTCATGGGACTTGTAGTTCTGCAACAGCTGGAAGTCCACTAATTGCATATCCCTGGCCTAGGCCATCTTTAAGTAGAGCAACGATTCTTTTTTTCAGATCCTCAGAGAGTTCTTTGCTTTGAGGTGCCATGTTGAAATTCCAGTGACCAGTATGAGAGAGTGAGAGCGATAACACCAAATTTAACACACCTGCTCCCCATTCACACCTGAGACCTTGTAACACTAACGAGTCACATGACACCGGAGAGAGAAAATGGCTGATTGGGCCCAATTTGGATATTTTCACTTAGGGGTGTACTCACTTTTGTTGCCAGCGGTTTAGACATTAATGGCTGTGTGTTGAGTTATTTTGAGGGGACAGCAAATTTACACTGTTATACAAGCTGTACACTCAGTACTTTACATTGTAGCAAAGTGTCATTTCTTCAGTGTTGTCACATGAAAAGATTTAATAAAATATTTACAAAAATGTGAGGGGTGTACTCACTTTTGTGAGATACTGTATATATGTATTTACACAGTGTATGTATGTAAATATATAAAATGCTGTGAAAAATTGAAATCTGATTTTGTTTTTGCATATTTGTCACACTTAAATAACTCAGATCATTAAATAAATTTTATTACTACACAAATATAACCCGAGTAAATACAAAATGCAGTTTTTCAATGATGGTTTCATTTATTAAGGCAAAAAAGCTGTCGAAACCTGCCTGGCTTTATGTGAAAAAGTAATTGCCCCCTAAACCTAATAACTGGTTGTGCCACCCTTGGTGGCAACAACTGCAATCAAGTGTTTGTGATAACTGGCAATGAGTTTTTCACATTGCTGTGGAATAATTTTGGCCCACTCTTGTTTGCAGAATTGTTTTAATTCAGCCACATTGGAGGGTTTTCCTAGCATGAACGGCCTGTGTAAGGTCATGATACAGCATCTCAATTGGATTTAAGTCTAGGCTTTGACTAGGCCACTCCAAAACCTAAATTTTGCTTTGTTTGAACCATTTGGGGTGGACTTGGTGTTGTGTTTCGGATCATTGTTATGCTGCATAACCCAAGTGCACTTGAGCTCGAGGTCACAAACTGATGGCGGGACATTCTCCTTTAGAATTTTCTGGTAGAGCTCAGAATTCATGGTTCCATCAATTATGGTGAGTCGTCCAGGTCCTAAAGCTGCAAAGCAGCCCCAGACCATCACACTACCACCACCATGTGTGACTGTTGGTATGATGTTCTTGTTATGAAATGCTGTATTCATTTTATGCCAGATGTAACGGGACGCACACCTTCCAAAAATGTAAATTCTTATCTCATCAGTTCACAGACTATTTGCCTAAAAGTCTTGGGGATAATCAAGATGTTTTTTGGTAAATGTGAGATGAGCCTTTGTGTTTTTTTTGGTCAGCGGTGGCTTTGGCCTTGGAACTCTCCCATGGATGCCATTTTTACCAAGTCTCTTTCTTATTGTTGAATCATGAACACTGATCTTACCTGAGGCAAGTGAGGCCTGCAGTTCTTTA
This sequence comes from Aquarana catesbeiana, assembly GCF_042186555.1. Classification (NCBI taxonomy): domain Eukaryota; kingdom Metazoa; phylum Chordata; class Amphibia; order Anura; family Ranidae; genus Aquarana; species Aquarana catesbeiana. The sequence continues at coordinate 321,760,193 of NC_133330.1, read as the reverse complement.
GATGTTGTTCTGGTTTCCTTTATGACCTCCTGGATGAATCATCGTCATGCTTTTGGAGTAATTTTTGTAGGCCAGCCACTCCTGGGAAGGTTCACCACTGTTCCAAGTTATCACCATTTGTAGATAATGGCTCTCCCCGTGGTTCACTGGAGTTCCAAGGCCTTAGAAATGGCTTTGAAACCCTTCCTAGACCGATACATGTCCACTACTTTTGTTTCTAATCTGTTCTTGAATTTTTTTAGATTGTAGCATGATGTGTGGCTTTTTGTGATCTGTTAGCGTGCTTCACTTTGTCAGACAGCTTCTATTTAAGTGATTTCTTGATTCAATAGATCTGACAGTAATCAGGCCTGGGTGTGGCAAGTGAAATTTAACTCAGCTTTCCAAAAAATTGTGGTTAATCACAGTTCATTCATGATTCAGCATGGGAGGGGGCAATTACTTTTTCACATAGGGCCAGGCAGGTTTAAACAGCTTTTTTCCCTTAATAAATGAAATAATAATTTAAAAACTGCATCTTGGATTTATTCGGGTTATCTTTGTGTAATATTAAAATTTGTTTGATGATCTGAATCATTTAAGTGTGACAAATTTGCAAAAAAATAAAAAAACAGGAAGGGGGCAAATACTTTTTCACAGCACTCTCTCTCTCTCTCTCTCTCTCTCTCTATATATATATATATATATATATATATATATATATACATATACATATATATATGAGTCTTCCTCAATTAAAAAAAAAAATATATATATATATATATATATATAATTTTTTTTTTTTTTTTTAAATTGAGGAAGACTCGATGGACCACTCTATTTCTACAGGATATCTATATCTAGTATCCATCAGTATTGTGACAAGGGATGTCTATACCGTGGTAATAAAACATAGTAAACAAGACCCTCCAAAAGAAACAAAAATAGGCCACAGCCTCATTAAATTGCTATCATTTCCTTTTAATCCCCTTATTAAACAGCATCTGTGAATGAGCGATGGCGAGACATACTGTGGAAATGTCATTAATGAAGACATGTACGTATGTAATAAATCCATGGTCGTGTTCCTTACAGGCCCTCTTTTTTTTCTTCCATCATGGCACAGTCTCATAAATCTGAAGATGTGGGTGTACAGTGACATATTAATAGCTCAGCAGGTTACTCAGTGAAGCGTACTTCGATTTACCTCGTGATATTCACTGTTCATTTGGAATGCTGGCAGACGCAGTACAGTCTGACAGAGTATAAGTAATCTTCACGAATACTCTGTTTATGAGGAGAATTTCTATGAGTTTGGATCCCAGACGAGCCAATGACACCTCCTTCCTCTAAGATAGCGCTGGCTTCGGAACGCCTACTCGTGTCAAGTTTATTGCACTTATACTGCTGTGCATAGATAGTGAGAAATGAATAAATCATTTCATTTTATGGAGGTTGGAGATTTCCGTCGATGGAGCTCCATTCTGATTCTTTTAATGCCCTCTTTGGCTATTTGTCGATCTAGTCCCCTAGATGTGCCAAGGCATTCATTAGCCATCATTGGACAGTCCTTATGCCGCGTAAACATGAGCGGACTTTACGGCAGACTTTGCCCGGCGGACTTTTTGACGGACTTTACGACGGACTTTACGAATGAACGGACTTGCCTACACACAATCAACCAAAGTCCGACGGATTCGTACGTGATGACGTACGACCGGACTAAAACAAGGAAGTTCATATCCAGTAGCCAATAGCTGCCCTAGCGTCTGTTTTTGTCCATCGGACTAGCATACAGACGAGCGGACTTTTCGACCGGACTCGAGTCTGTCGGAAAGATTTGAAACATGTTTCATTTCTAGGTTCGTCGAACTTTTGGGGGAAAAAAGTCCGCTGGAGCCCACACACGATCGAATTGTCCGACGGACTCCAGTCTGCCGGACCAAGTATGCCGTAAAGTCCGGTCGTGTGTACGCGGCATTAGATTAGTACTAGTTACAAGATGGTTGTAAAGCCAAACTACAGGAAGATACAAAAACACAGTTCGATCCATTTAAAAATTAGTTTAAAAAAAGGAATTTATGTAAGAAGCAGAAACTCCTGCAAGACATGCAGGGGTTGATTTACTAAAACTGGAGAGTGCAAAATCCGGTTCAGCTCTGCAGAGAAACCAATCGGCTTCCAGGTTTTATGTGTCAAAGCTTAATTGAACAAGTTGAAGTTAGAAGCTGATTGGCTCCCATGCACAGCTGCACCAGATTTTGCACTCTCCAATTTTAGTAAATCATCCCCACAGAGTATTACAACTATTCATACAACACACATGCACACTCTACCTAACCATCCTAGCAAATGGGCATTGACACTGGTCTGTATGCTTATAGGAATACTCTAAATAGTCACTTAGCTTGGGTTATAGCGGCTTCACGGTCTCTGTAGGCAACCAGGACTCCAGTCTTTTCAAGTTATTGTAAAAATCGAGCTCTCTCATGGTGTAGATTTAGCATCATCCCCAGGTGGAGTTCCTTCTCTGGCACTGTGAAATCCCCTCTGACACAGACTTCTTAGTTCTTCTTGTTGTTATGGAGCCCCCTTTCAGCATGTGCTGCTGACATTTGATTTAGAACGTTTGGGTAGCCATTCCCATGTAGGCGTATCTCTTTACCTCTTCCTTTCTACACCTGTTTCTATGAGAGAAGCATTTTGTAGCTCAAACTGTAGATGGCACTGTAGTATCATACATGCCATAGGTCCAATATGTCAAGCTATTGTTGACATTTATTGATGTACCTTGGGTGCAGTGTTTGATCAGAACTCGTCTAAAACAAAGGGAGCATCTACAAATGTGTACATGGCCCATTGAATCGCTTGCATTTGCCCAATATACAATAGTATCTGTTTTCCGATTGTATTGCAACATGGAAGACAGCATGTACAAACGTTTTTCAGATGCCATTTGTTGAAGAAATGTTCACACAAGAAGAATGATGTTTAATCCTAAAACAACAGATTTTTATATGTTATTCTGAAAAATCACCAAACCCATACTATAAAATATAGACATACTATAATTATAACCCCCATGGGTAGTATTCTAGTCCAGTCAAAACGCTTTTTTTTTCCCACACTGATATCAGTAAAACACCAAACAAGCTTACTGGAAAGGAGTACTTAGAGATGACATCACTGTGCTCTGCTCCAATCACAGGATGGGGGTGGGTCCTGGACCAGGCTGTATCGGTGAGCTGCTGTGTAGTCTACAGGGAGGTCCAGGAGCTGCTTGTGCTGTTTGGTGAAAGTACCCGAATAACCAGGCTTACTGAACAGACCTACAAGTTCTTTGGCAGATAAATATATCATGCATATGTATTTCAACTGTGTATTTCAAAAGGTTAAGGTAAAGGTTTACTGGAAATTGCATCTTATGTAAGTTGTCCATGGATTGGTACACTCACCATCAGGTTATGCAGGAAATGCCAAACATATTTTTAAAGCTTGTTTGATCCTGATGGTCAGTGCTTGTCTTCCGGTGCATACATTCGGACTGACTTACACCTACATCCGATTCTTTTGAATTGTTTCCAGATTATGATAATTTGTACAGGTGCATATGTTTTATTGCTCTAATTGGCTAGAGGTAGTCCATTCCTCTGGTGTGGTTATTCGGCTTGGTTCACCTTTTGGACCATGTTTCATGTTACACCCATATGTAGGGTATAACATGACACATAGTCAAGTTCCCCAAACCCCTACCTGTAAACCACCCCCCACTTGCCTGAATCTCTGAGTTTTTTCTACCAGCAGGATTCTGCTTGATTTTGGATTCAGAACAGCTGTGTGTGGCCCCACCCACACAGCCACGTCCTCCATTCACAGAACCATTTACAGGATCTGTGAATAGAAAGGTTATAAGTCCCATCTGCCACAATGGCAGAGTCTTGTAGATCGCAATAGAGCACTAACCCCAACCTTTGCACTCTAGTGTTTTCTTCCACCAGCCCAATAGCTGTAGGTCCCCATGGACCTGGAGCTGGGGGAACAGACTGCAGAAACCTGTGCTTTGCACTCGTGATGTACTAATAATTGTTACAATACTCTTCAGGCAACAATCCAAAAAAAATTGAAGAGATGTACTAAATATGTTTTTTTTTGGCCAGGCTCACACTTTAATCATGCTGTGGCCATCCTGATGCTGTAATAAGACACAGGCTGCATTAACACTGCAAAAGTTTAAATAATATGATTACAAATTGGTTTAATTCTACTAGTCCATACTTTGGCTGCAGAGTGTTTTGCCCTTAAATGTTCTTTCCCTGTAGGCTGGCAGTCTGAATGGCCACGAGTTGGTAGGTTGGTTGTTTCCTAACTACTATTGACTTTTTTCTAATGCTGTGATTCAGTCCTCATTGTCTTACTGACCATCACCTCTCATTCACTGACTGCGAGAAGATGAATTGCTGCTGGTGTTTGCATTTGTTTCCCGTCTGTCCTGTTCTGCCTGGTAAAATATATTGAAGTAGATGTTATCATTGCCCTGGTATTTGCTCAATAAATCTTCTTCTAAAATTTCAGTTTATCTTTGTTAGAAGAGTTTGATTGCAGTTGTAATGAGCTGGAGAGTCTGCCTCCCACCACTGGGTACCTGCACAATCTCCGTACGTTGGCCGTGGATGAGAACTTTCTTACTGAGCTGCCACGGGAGGTGAGTCGGTGGTTACGGGGGAAGTAATTGGCAGGAGTGGTCAGTTAAGCAGCCTTATTTAATAAAGGGTGCATAGAAGTGCTATTTCATATTTGTAGGAACTTCAGAAGCCTGGCAGGCTGCAGTTGGGTATTTCCCTTGAAGTGAATGGAGTCCGTAGTGTGAAGGCCCGGGTGGGGCTGTGCAGAGTTTCAAAGAGTTCGGGAGAAAGGCTGTGGGGTTCCAGGCAGAGACCATGCATTGAAGATCTCCCAGGGGGTTACTGGAAAACATGAACTAAAACTTAACCATGTGCAGAAGGAAGCGGTAAAGGATAAGGGCACTAAAACTGCACTTACATTTCAAAGTCCATCTCCGGACAAGTCTACATTTTTAGGCTAACCTTCAACTAAAGCTAAGTCCATGAGAACCTTTTTTTTATTGCTTACCTCGGGCCTGTCGGGTTAAAAACCTTCTTGGAAGTTCAGGTGAGGTCATCGCCCACCTTTACTTGGCTGTATGATATTGTCCTCCAGCGGCACAGAAAGGAGTGGTCTATAGGATTACATTTCATAGGCCTGCTCTGCAGTTCACGCTGGGTGGAAGGACATTGAGCAGACTGGTCATCCATTGAACAGTAGGCCATCTGGGGTGACCAGTCTCCTCAATGGTAAACGATGCCACTAGAATAGTTAGGAGGCAGCATTTCCTGATGAATTGGGGATGAATGGAGTTGGGGATGTTGAAAGGCATAACAATAAACCAGAACACTTAAACCAGGGGGTTACTGGAAAACATGAACTAAAACTTAACCATGTGGAGAAGGAAGCGGTAAAGGATAAGGCAACTAAAACTGCACTTAGCTTTCAAAGTCCATCTCCGGACAAGTCTACATTTTTAGGCTAACCTTCAACTAAAGCTAAGTCCATGAGAATCCTTTTTTTATTACTTACCTCGGGCCTGTCGGGTTAAAAACCTAATTGGAAGTTCAGATGAGGTCATCGCCCACCTTTACTTGGCTGTATGATATTGTCCTCCAGCGGCACAGAAAGGAGTGGTCCATAGGACTACATTACATAGGCCTGCCCTGCAGTTCACGTCGGGGGGAAGGACATTGAGGAGACAGGTCATCCATTGAACAGAAGGCCATCTGGGGTGACCAGTCTCCTCAATGGTAAACAATGCCACTAGAATAGTTAGGAGGCAGCATTTCCTGATGAATTGGGGATGAATGGAGTTGGGGGATGTTGAAAGGCAAAACAATAAACCAGAACAATTATTTCAATTTTTGTTTTCCACCCAAACAACAGCCTTAAGAATTAGCAATTTGTTTTTGCTCTCTTTCTTGAAAAAGGCATTAATTGGTTAAACAAGCTACATAAATAACAAAATGCAATATATATTATTCTCATAATCTCTCGCAAAAGGGGGCTTACTTTGTGTATATTCTTCAGAACTCCAGGGATGTCCTGGATTATATAGAACAATAAATGGTGGTTATAGGGCTGAAAACTGGTAGGAGTGGATCAATCATGTATACGAAACAAAATTAAAGTGGACCTTTCAGTAACTATATTTTTGCATGAATAAACTTCTGAAATGTCACAATACAGAGTACAGAGCAACAGCGTGATTAATGAAAAAAAGAAACCCTACCTTTTATCATTAAAATGCCATCCTTGAAATGCAAATAAGTGACTTTGGCTATGCTCTGATGTCATCAGCTTGCTGCAGGCAGAAAGAAGCATTTCTATAGTCTGCTCTCAAAAAATGCAACATTGTAAATTCAAAATAAATGCATTTACTGATGACTTATTTGGTTCATCTGGAATAATGTTGTTGAAAAATATTCTTTCTTTCTCATTATTAGATTGGAAACTGCAAGAACGTCACCGTGATGTCACTGCGATCGAATAAGCTGGAGTTTCTACCTGAGGAGATTGGCCAGATGACAAAGCTGAGAGTGTTAAACTTAAGTGACAACAGGTATCGCAAGGACACAAAAACATATAATTAAGAGATATTAAAACATCCAAAAACGTGTGAGTAGGGTAACTTAAACAGGTGAACAGAGCCGGGCAGGGTCAGGGAGATTTCAGAAGTCATGGTGGTGAAGATAATCGCATTTGAGAAATATTTCTTTGACTTTTGCACTTTGAGTCACATTATAACGAGTGATGGGGAAATGGGGCTCCCACTGGTTTTGTCAGTCTCTGACTAACAGTGCTCCCTTGCTCCTTACATGCTACTTCTAAGGTATTTGTTTTTTACATCATATAACTTTAGACTGCACCACCATAGTGGAAAGTGCGATGGTCTGAACTTCAAACATCCAGTCATGTTCTTGTTAAAGAAAAAAGTCAGGGCTGCTTCTTCACCTTACTCCCCACTGTAGTAGGTCAAGCCCCAGGAGTGCCTGGGTTTCTAAGGAAACCCTTTACCTATTCACATTTGAGAGGAAGGGGTATTTTAAATAGAGCAGTTTAGCCATTGACTGGACAATATTAATACATTTCATATACTCACAAATCCATTTGATCTAAGATATCTGATTTGCAAATCATGCGGGATACAGCCTATATGAGATTGGCAACTCTGAATTCAGGAGCAGTGCAGAATTGTTGCCACCTCATCATAGGAATCTGCATTAGGTGGACTTTACTGCCTGGATCAACATGTATTTGTGGTACTTTTTAGGAGGGCTAAGAGAAAACTGTAAGTGCAGATTCCCCAATAAATGAGAGACACAGCACACATTTTTTATTATGAGGCCATAATTTAACTAACCTGTTTCAAATACTCAAGTTAAAAACAGAGGTTTTTGTTGCATACATTTGAAAATACAAATAAAGTCAAAACTGTGTTGAGGCACCTGTGAAAACTGTGGGCCCCTAGCTCGAAACTATCTGGGTTCCAAACTATTGGAAACATATAGCAATGCATAAATAGAGAGCGGGTTACCTGGCGGCTCCCCTGTCTTACTCACAGGTACAACAACACACCAGAAACCCAACATTGCCTAAAGGCTAAGTTCATCTTTTTTTTTTCGACATTCCCTATTTACCAATATATGCATAATGTACCTCTTTTGCAGAAAATAAAAAAGCTTTCTATATGTCCTAGACCAGGCTTTACCTCAGCCTCCAGTTTGTTGTATAAAAAACTCCTCCATTACTTCCTGGTGTCCGTCCCTTAGGTTTAAAAAAACGTTAAGACACAGGAAGTTGTTCACCAGCTAACCTCATAAACACATGCCCTGCACCTGCCCTCCCCCTCCAGGAGATTGCTCCCACCCACCTCTGTACTCGCATACAATCAATGTCAACAAACAATATTCTCACTAAATACACAGCCAGGGTCTTCCTCGTTTTGCACCTTACCGTCTTCTTGCATCGATTGCTTATTTTGGCATTGTGTGCAGGAGCTGAGCAATCACAGCCTATGTGGAGCAGAGCTGCAATACTGTAAAAAGTAGAAGTGTGTCCCTGGAAGTCCGTAAAGCTCACTGTACACTTTACAATCTGCTTGTACAATCTCTGTTCAATATACTTTAGATTTATCAAAACTATGGTATAGGAGGACCCACAAGAACAATCGATCCCGTTTTTATCAAGTCAGATAGGCCCTTGCACTACATAACCGATGGTAGATCTAAAGGAGATTGTACAATCAGATTGTACAGAAAGTGGGTGGAAATAAAACAAGAGGTGGTATGGTAATGAAGGAGATGTGGTCCAGATTGGTAAGCAGGCCATATTCTGTGATGTACTAAGGCAGTGCATGATGAGAGATGATCTACAGGAAGTGAATTGTGTTGGAGACCGCGCTGGACTGACTGGATTGGTCACCGGTGCTGGGTGGATATTTGTGTGGGCAAAAAGTAAGAAATGCCTTTCCGGTGGATTGTGCCCAGTGATGGAATGGTGGCGATGGGCTCTCTTAGGGATTGGGCTTCCACCTTTTCTGTTCGATCTTATGGTCGTATCAGCATGTAGACTTGGATAAAAAGGAAGGAGCGCCCAGGGTCCAGAAAATACAGGAAATTACGGAAGCAGAAAGCAATTTTTTAAAAATTAAACAAACATGAAAATTGAATGCTTCGGTGGATGAGGTAAGTGAGAAATAAGCACATTGGGATGGCTGGGGCAGACAGGACATTGGGAAATGCTTCTATTTATTATAAAAAGTGAAATTCTGACCGAAAAGGTGAACTTAGCCTTTAAAGCCAGCTGTGTATCTGTACCATATCCAGCAAAAGACCTTGGTATCCTCTTCTTCACCCCTAAACCTTTCACTCTTTTAACTCCCTCCAGCTTGTAGAGTATGCACCTTCTCCCCCATGTGAAGTAATTTAGCCATACACTTGCTCAAGTTGATAGTCCCTCAAGACCAGGTTTAGGGTTCACCACAACTTCTGCTACCCCTCTTCCTACACTGCTCAATATTTTGGGTCCTTTATTGACTCCTTGGCAAACACAAAGCAGAAACATATCCACACCACCTGGTCGGGCATATGTAAAGAACTTAAATCAAAGCTCTTTGATAATATACTTTAGTTTATATGTAATTATATGGTTCATTAGCATCAAAGACGGTGTTTCAATTCACTTATGCCTGTCATGTGATATCAAAAGTCTTTCCGTCATGTACAATTCTTCATGAACCGAAGCTCTTACATCCATCTTAGCATAATGGATACATCCTTACGACCCACTTGTGGCAGAGAAATGAGACGGTTGCCACCTTGAAGACTCTCAATGTGGAGCATCATCTGTTAGGCAGGTATCCAGCACAAGAGGCAATCAGTTGGAGCATACGTTGCACATGTGCGATAATTATGTTCATGCAATTAGCATTTAACAAACCAACTCAGTCTAGAGCTTAGTTTAATTAGGGATGTCAGGAATATTTTATTAACCCACAACACCTGCGTGTCTTCTACTGACTGTATGGATTCAGAGATTCTATATCTTTCAGGGGAAAAAAAAGGCCATCCTATATTTTAGTAACTTTTTTTACCACCCATGTAGGCAAAGGTTTGGGCAAGTAGCAAACCTATGTGGGTGGTAAATTCAGTACCAGTAGGGCCTCATGGATAAAAAATGATGGATAGTGTGTTTAGCATACTCTGAATATGCAGGTTAAAAAATTAAAACAGGCATATGAATGGTATCAGAAAAAAAGAATTGGTGGGTGATCCCCTGGCACCACTTCCCCAGCTCATAAGTAAAAAGAGGAAGTTTGCATGTAAACAAATTGGACTTTTAGGGTGCCCTGCATAAAAACAAAAAAGTACTTTTGTAGCACCCTCCTAGGTGAGAGTTACACACGAGCGGACTTTCGACGGACTGAACTCCGAAGGACTTTTTGACTGACTTTCGACGGAGTTCCGACAGAGTTCTGACGCAACAGACTTGCCTACACACGATCACACCGAAGTCCGACTGATTCGTACGTGATGACGTACTACCAGACTAGATTAAGGAAGTTCTTAGCCAGTAGCCAATAGCTGCTCTTGCTTCGTTGTTCGTCTGTCGGACTAGCATACAGACGAACTTATTTTTCGACCCGACTCGAGTCCGTCGGAAAGATTTGAAACATGTTCTGTTTCTAAAGTCCGTCTGATTTTTCGACAGCAAAGGTCCGATGAAGTCCACACAAGATCGAATTGTCTGGCGGATTCGTTCCGACGGACCTTTGCTGTCGAAAAGTCCGGTCGTGTGTACACGGCATTAGAATAGTTTTTGACTCCTCTGCTTAACAGAGGAGCACTTAGGTACATTTATTTGGGCTGTCTGCTAACAGAGGCCATGATTGTTTAGTTCTGCCTACTCATGATGCTCTGATGCTGCTCATGCTGTCTGTAGCTTCCCTGTATCCAAGCAACTTGGGAAAGTTGAGCAGCATGAATATAGATGCAGCCCCAGCCAATTAAAAGAGAGGTGCGCCTAGGCATGCTAGGTGCCTGTATTTGTGTTCAGGGATCACCTGGACAACTGGTCGTTTCCTGCAGAGGAGGGGTCCAGTTGGGGAGGGGGCCTGTCGCCTCTCCCCAGCACAAGCTTACATGCAGCCTCAGGTGGGCGACCTGAGGGCCTAAATATTGAAAACCAGGGTTCTCTTGAGAGCTGACTGGGGGAGGGTGTCCATTGATCCTGTCTGGTATCACAGAGGAAGGCAACCTGAGACCAGGGCCATGTGATCCCCAAGGGAATCCTAGAGACTGGTGCCGCTGAATCCCCCTCTGGGTTCTAGTAGTTAGCTGCTTGGGTGTAAGTTAAAGGGAACACCGGCTGGTGTCTTGAAGAGCAGGGTCCACTCAACTTCTTCTCTTTGCAAGGGACTTGTACAGTCTGCTACACAGTTCTGCTAAGAAAGCTGTCCTCAAGTGTGAATAGTTCTTTTAGGAGTATCCTACTATATCCCTTCTCCTATCCCAGTTCCCAGTTAAATAACCTTTGGCAAACAAACAGTTCATGTTACATAGAGGTACAGATGGTAAATGGTTTCTCAACGCGGTTCACGATAGACTTCATCAGGAAGATGTAATAGATAGAAAAGATGAGTCCTGCCCGCCAAACCTATGAGTCAAGAAGATGCTACTAATTGTAAGCCAAAGGAAGCTGCCATTAAACCCATGGGGTTATTAGGGAACTGGAGGGGAGAAAGCAAGACACACCAGCTTTCAAGTAAAGGGAGATTATACCAAATAGTTGATGTGAAAATCAATAAAAATAGTACCTCTCAAATGTCCCCCAAACCTGTGTCAGTCCAGTTAGATCAGCATGTGAAAGGGTGGGTGCAAGACAGACAGAATTGGCTTTTCAGGCTCTAGTAGACTTCAACAAAATGGCGGCCGTCTGCACGCAGACACCAACTCTCTGTTGCATAAATGTGCAAATGTGAATGAGATGGGTAAAACATGGCTTCAGCTCCTGTTCTCCCCGTGTACTGTACTCCTCAATTTCACCTTTTCCAGTGCTTAATCATAGAGGCCTCTACGAGTAAGCCTGAAAGGGCAAAATACATCTTGAACAATCTCTACAGGTGGAATACAGGAGCTGGAGCCATCTTCTACCCATCTCATTCACATTTATGCAACAGGTCCCTGTCTGTGTGCAGATGGCCACCATTTTGTTTAAATAGTTGAAGCGGTTAAGTTTGAGAGTGCAAAATAACCCACAAGGGATCTATGAAACACAACATCGCTAAGGGGACTCCCCATGGAGATATTAAGATAATCTGTTACCAAAAGAAAACTGGTAATGACCAACCATCTGAAACAACCAACTCCAACCTACAAAAGGCATATGAATGGTTCATATCAAAATCCTTTAGTTCTAAGAGACAATATTCAGAATTAAAACATCTATTGCACTACATTGTGTCGCACAATAACATGTGTTGAATTAAAGTGGTTGTAATGGCACAAGATTTTTTACCTTCAGCAGCCCCCCCCCCCCCCAATACTTACCTGAGCCCCATCTTGGTCCAGCGATGTCCACGAGAACCTTGGCTTACCAGGGAACCTTGCCTTTCCTGTTTGGCTTCTGTCAATCACAGCCAATAAGCCAATCAGGAGATGGAGGGGGCGTGGCCGAGCTGCAGCTCTGTGTGTGAATGGACACACAGAGCCGTGACTCAGGATCGCACCTACTTGGGTGCCCCCACAGCAAACTGGTTGCCGTGGGGGCACCCGACAGGAGGGAGGGGCCAGGAGCGCCCGACAATAGGAGGATCTGGGCTGCTCTGTGCAAAACCAACTACACAGAGCAGGTAAGTATAAAGAGTAAGTTAGTAAGATAAAGAAAACCTTCTGTGTGCAGCAGCCCCCCTAATACTTACCTGAGCCCCATCTCTATCCACGAGTGCCTTGGCCAGTATCTCCCTCCTGATTGGCTGAGACACAGCAGTGGCACCATTGGCTCCCGCTGCTGTCAATCAAAATAATTTAGCTAATCGGGAGAGAGAGAGGGGCGGGGACAAACTGTTGCTCCGGGTCTGAATGGACACACAGAGCTGCAGCTCAGGGGCCCCCATAGCAAGCTGCTTGCTGTGGGGGCACTCGACAGGAGGGGGGGGCCAAGAGAGCCAGCGAGGGACCTGAGAAGAGGAGGATCCTGCTTTGTGCAAAACCATTACACAGAACAGGTATGTATAACATGTTTATTATTTTAATTAAAAAAAAAAAAAAAAAGACAAGGGTTTAGTAACACTTTAAGGCTACCAATATACAGCAATGGATTAAAAAACTGCACATGACCCTTTTTCTTCCACTGCACCACCAGTATGTGTGTTGTGGTGCACTATGGTGCATTGGCTTCTACTGTACAGTATTTTGGGGCTTTATTAAAAACAAATGGCACTGCAACGCACCATAGTAACACTTGCGATGAGTTAATATGTGTTTTAACGCCTACATCTGAAGAGGCCCTAAGGGGTATTTATACATGTGCAGGTCAATTTTCAGACAACCGGTTTCTGCATTTTACAAAGAATAGACAATTTTGCTAATTGTTCGGCCCACAAAATAGCAAAAAAAAGTACGCAGCTGTATTATACATAATCACATCGTGTGCAAAATGCAGAAGTTTAAGCGAATACAAAACGTATGTAAAAAGACATAATTTGCATGTGTAAGTTTGCTTCTGCCTTTTTTTTTCCAGGTTAAAAAATTTGCCGTTCAGCTTTACGAAACTTAAAGAACTTGCTGCTCTGTGGCTTTCTGACAATCAGGTAATGAGATTTGTTTTAGAGACGAACTCTGTATTTTCCATTATAGATTAAAAGCATAGCTCCAGGACTTGGTTTTTTTTTTTTTTTTTTAATCTTTGTCCCCCCCATATATATAAAAAAAAAAAGTGCCAATCTTCACTTAAGCAGACCATAGATGAGTCGAAAAACGAAAGTTCTGTCGATCGAAAAACAAAAATAGCGCATACGATTGTGCCATTAATTGTTTTGATTATGTACAAAAAAAAACAGCATGTTGGATCAAGAACTTTCCATTGCGGCACGAAAATCACATGTCGCAGCTGGCACACTAATGATGCGAATAACAAGCGATTTGACGGTCGACATGAATTGGAGGAGTACCCTACTATACAAAAGGGTACACATAAAAGTCTCAGCGCTGTCTCCGACTTCTAGCCCAAGCTTCTGATCCCATTGTTCACCATCAATAGGGCCAACATCTCTCTCCCATTTTTCTCGGCTAGCCCAAGCTTAGTAGATGAGGGGAAGCTCTGCTGACTTTCAATATCCAATCGTGTGCAAGCAAACTGCTGTTTTTTTTTTCTTCCTTGCATGTGATTGGGTTTTTTTTGCAAAGTGAAACTTTCCCTCATTTACTAAGCTCTGGAGCAACTGCACTTGCAGAGTGCACAGTCTATTTGCCTTTAGTAAATCATCCACAAAGTGCCCCATTGCTGGCATGTATGTGAAGAATAGAGCCCCATTCATGGTGTCAGTAAAGGTAATGAATGGTGCCCCCATCTTTGGTGTCATTTGATGGAATAGTGCCCCAAAGGCCAGATAAAGGCAAGCAAAAGGGGCACATTCACCCCCCACCCCCCCCCGGGCTGCAGTTTGGGGACCACTGATTTATGGCAATAGAAAGGTACTTTTTGGGTGAAATAATGTGATTTGGTAATGCTGTCTTCCTTATTCTCTGCATTTTCTTATGCTGAATTTGTGTTTATCTGTATGTTTCAGTCCAAAGCACTCATCCCTCTACAGACGGAGGCGCACCCGGACACTAAGCAGAGGGTATTAACCAACTATATGTTCCCCCAGCAGCCGCGTGGTGACGAGGGTAAATATTTCTGTCATGTTACGATTTTTTTCATTTTATTTTTTTCTTCTTGTCCCATTGAAAACAAGCTAAGGCAATCAATGCATTTGATGAGCTAAGAGAATAACTACCCTTGGATTAATTCTGAAATCATTAAAAATTGATAAATCATTTGTCAGGACTGCTTATACTTCAAATAAACGGTGCATAGCTACTGCGCACAGCGTTAAGGGCTTTTTCAGATGGGTGGTAAAAACGGGTGGCTGAGCCATGGTTTTTACTGCTACCATACCCCCCCCCCCCCCCCCCCCCCGGTCATCCACTTGAACTGTAATATAACACCCAGATGCAGCATTTTTAATTTGGAGTGCAGAGTTTGAAAGCAATTGTTCACACTCTGAAGAGCGGTCTGTGTTAGGATTGTTCTCTGGAAAGCATTTGACAGGTGGTGAGGAGGTGTTGTACCACCTCCCCGCTGCCTGCTTGAACCCTGCACTAGCACGCCACAACCGCATGCGTTGCACATAGTTGTGTGGAGCTTGCAAAGTGGCCTCATTTACTTGAATGGGTCATGCTAGGCGGGTGCTACGCAGAGAGGAATGTTGTCCCATTCTTGCCTGATTTGCCTAGGATTTTAACTACCCAACAGTCCTAGGTCTTCTTTGTTGTATTTTTCATGCACCAAATAGTTTTAATTGGTGAAAAGTCTGGACTGCAAGCAGGCCAGTTAAGCCCCCGGACTCTTCTACTATGAAGCCATGCTGTTGTCATAGATGCAGTATGCAGTTTAGCATTGTCCTTCTGAAATATGTAAGGCCTTCCTTGAAAAAAGACGCCATCTGGATGGAAGCATATGCTTCCCTTAAAAATCCTGGATATATATTTCACCATTGATTGCGCCTTTCCAGATGTACAAACTGCCCATTCCATACACACTAAAGCACCCCACATACCATCAGAAATGCCGGATTTTGAACTAAACGAGCTGATAACAAGCCAGAAGGTCGCTCTTCTCTTTAGTACAGAGGACGTAGTGCCCACGATTTCCAAAAAGAAATGTCAAATTTAGATTCGTCTGACCACAGAACATTTTCCACTTTGCAACAGACCATTTTAAATGAGCTTTGGCCCAGAGAAGACGGTGCTGTTTCTGGATCATGTTCAGATATGGCTTCTTCTTTGCATGATAGAGCTTTAACTTGCATTTTTGGATGGCACAGCAAACTGCATTCACAGACAGTGAACCTATGCAGTGATGTCCATCACAGAATCACGCCTGTTTTTAATGCAGTGCCATGTAAGGGCCGAAGATCACAGACATCCAATTATGTGTTTCTGCCTTGTCCCTTGTGCACAGAGATTTCTCCAGATTCTCAGAAAGTTTTCAATATGTTATGTACTGTAAATGATGATATATTTAAAGTCTGTGCAATTTTACATTGAGGAACACTAATTTTTAGAGGCAGCTTTTCACAGATTGGTGAACCTCTTATATGGTCTATTGCAGAAAAAATATGACTTTATGAGATTTGCAAATCATTGCATTCTGTTTTTATGTATATTGCTGTGAAAAAGTATTTGCCACCTTGATGATTTTTAATTTTTTAGCATATTTGTCACACTTAAATGATTCAGATCATCAAACAAATTCTAATATTACACAAAGATAACCCGAGTAAATACAAAATGCAGTTTTTAAATGATGATTTCATTTATGAAGGGAAAAAGTTGTCCAAACCTACCTGGCCCTATGTGAAAAAGTAATTGCCCCCTAAACCTAATAACTGCAATCAAGCTTTTGCAATAACTTGCAATGAGTCTTTCACATTGGTGTGGAGGAATTTTGGCCCACTCTTCTTTGTAGAATTGTTTTAATTCACCCACATTGGAGGGTTTTCCAGCATGAACGGCCTATTTAAGGTCATGCCACAGCATCTTAATCGGATTTAGGTCCGGACACTCCAAAAATGTCTTTTTTTTTTTGAGCCATTCAGAGGTAGGCTTGCTAGTGTGTTTTGAATCATTGTTCTGCTGCATAACCCAAGTGCACTTGAGCTTGAGGTCAGGAACTGATAGCCGGACATTCTCCTTTAGGTTTTTCTGGTAGAGCTCAGAATTCATGGTTCCATCAATTATGGTAAGTCGTCCAGGTCCTAAAGCTGCAAAGCAGCCCCAGACCATCACACTACCACCACCATGTTTGACTGTTGGTATCATATTCTTTTTATGAAATGCTCTGTTAGATTTACGCCAGATGTAACAGGAGGCACAACTTCCAAAAAGTTCAACTTTTGCCCAGTCTCTTTCTTATTGTTGAATCATGAACACTGATCTTACCTGAGGCAAGTGAGGCCTGCAGTTCTTTAGATGTTGTTCTGGGTTCTTTTATGAAGTCCTGGATGAGATGTTGTTGTGCTCTTGGAGTGATTTTGGTAGGCCGGCCACTCCTGGGAAGGTTCACCAGTGTTTCTCCATTTGTGGATAATGGCTCTCAATGTGGTGCGCTGGAGTCCCAAAACTTAGAAATGGCTTTGTAACCCTTTCCAGACTGATACATATTAATTACTTTGTTTCTCATCTGTTCTTGAATTCCTTTAGATCTTTTAGCATGCTTCACTTTGTCAGACAGCTTCTATTTAAGTGATTTGTTGATTCAACTGGTCTGGCAGTAATCAGGCCTGGACGTGGCAAGTGAAATTTAGCTCGGGCTTCCAAAAAATTAGGTAAATCACCAATCAGTTTGTTCATGATTTAGCAGGGGGACATTACTTTTCACAGCATCCCAACTTCTTTGGAATTGGGTTTGTATTTTTTATGCAGAATTGGGCCTATAGAGTTCACATAGGCGCCTTCTGTTTGGATCTGTTCCCCTGCTGATCTGAGCAGATGACTGGTCCATGTCTGCTCAATTGATGCAGAGGGGACACAGACAGAGCCCACTCTGCTCTTTGGGCGGCTGGGAGTACATGGACTCCTCTGTTCGTTTAAACCTGGCTGCCTCTGATCTGGTCCACCCTGAACAGAAGAGGACCCAGTCCCCCTCAATTTTTGTAGCAGGCCTGATCGGACCCAGAGGGTGTAAAAGGACACAAATCGATTTAGGAATGCATGGACCTTCTGATCGGGTCCCTCTGAATTAGATCACCCTCATGAAAGGGCCCTTAGATTTAAATGGGAAGGCTTAAAAATGCACAAATCAAGCATTTTTGTGTGTTTTTTAGGTATTTTTTTAGCCAATAAAAACTGGTCTTCCTTGTGATTTCCAATAGCTAATACAAAAATGTCTGAAGCTTAAAAACACATGTAAAACTCTTGAAATAATAAAATTTCAAAATGCACATATATTCATGCAAAAAAACATCAAAAAACATGCGGAAATCACTCTGCTTAGGTGTGAACGCAGCCTAAGGTTCTACTTTTGTAATCTACAAGCCATCATGCCTGCAATCAGGTTTATTACACACTAGCTTAGTTCAAGCCATGAGATTTCCTCTCCGCTGTCCTGTGCCGCCACTAGCGTCAATTATATTCCGCAATCATGACTATTCTGCAAAAAGATAACGTTGCTGAGGCATCATGACAGCGGCCTCTAAGTTCTTTCCCGGAATCCCCTGATACTGTAAACATAGTGCTGATGTTTTTAATGTGACACTCACCCCTGATGGCTTTTGGATCACAGCCTAGAATGGGACTGCGTGCGCAGGAAGGAGCGTACATTAATTGGCTTATTGATTTTTCCTGGACTTTCTGCTCTACTGGTTTTTTTTTTTAAAAAGAGTCTACAATATTCAGCTCTACAATCTACCAGCGGAATATTCTGTTCTCGTAAGAACATGTTTAATTTACAATATCTCACAAAAGTGAGCACATCCCTCACATTTTTGTAAATATTTTATTATAGCTTTTCATGTGACAACACTGAAGAAATGACACTTTTCTACAATGTAAAGTAGTGAGTGTACAGCTTGTATAACAGTGTAAATTTGCTGTCCCTCAAAATAACTCAACACACAGCCATTAATGTCTAAACCGCTGGCAACAAAAGTGAGTACACCCCTAAGTGAAAATGTCCAAATTTCACCCAAAGTGTCAATATTTTGTGTAGCCACCATTATTTTCCAGCACTGCCTTAATCTTTACCAGAGCTTCACAGATTGCCACTGGAGTCCTCTTCTGCTCCTCTATGACGACATCACGGAGCTGGTGGATGTTAGAGACTTTGTGCTCCTCCACCTTCTGTTTCAGGATGCCCCACAGATAATCAATAGGGTTTAGGTCTGGTTGGCCAATCCATCACCTTTACCCTCAGCTTCTTTAGCAAGGCAGTGCTCATCTTGGAGGTGTGTTTGGGGTCGTTATCATGTTAGAATACAGCCCTGCGGCCCATTCTCTGAAGGGAGGGGATAATGCTCTGCTTCAGTATGTCATAGTACATGTTGGCATTCATGGTTCCCTCAATGATCTGTAGCTCCCCAGTGCCGGCAGCACTCATGCAGCCCCAGATCATGACATTGCCACCACCATGCTTGACTGTAGACAAGACACACTTGTCTTTGTACTCCTCACCTGGTTGCTGCCACACACGCTTCACACCATCTGAACCAAGTAAGTTTATCTTGGTCTCATCAGACCATAGGACATGGTTCCAGTAATCCATGTCCTTAGTCCGCTTGTCTTCAGCAAATTGTTTGCGGGCTTTCTTGTGCATCATCTTTAGAAGAGGCTTTCTTCTGGGATGACAGCCATGCAGACCAATTTGATGCAGTGTGCGGTGTATGGTCTGAGCACTGACAGGCTGACCCCCCACCCCTTCAACCTCTACAGCAATGCTGGCAGCACTCATACGTCTATTTCCCAAAGACAACCTCTGGATATGACGCTGAATACGTGCGCTCAACTTCTTTGGTCGACCATGGCAAGGCCTGTTCTATGTGGAACCTGTCCTGTTAAACCGCTGTATGGTCTTGGCCACCGTGCTGCAGCTCAGTTTCAGGGTCTTGGCAATCTTCTTATAGCCTAGACCGGTGATGGCGAACCTTGGCACCCCAAATGTTTTGGAACTACATTTCCCATGATGCTCAACTACACTGCAGAGTGCCTGAGCATCAGTGGCATTGCTAGGTGGCAAAAAGACCAGGGGCTTCAGCCCGAAGTCCGATGCTGGCACCGATGGGGGGGGGGGGGGAGTCGAGAGTGGTCATTGCACGGGGTTTTTTGGCTAGCGCTGGGGTTGTGTGGCGGGGGGTAAGCTTACTTGCTGGTTGCTGCCTGGGGCTTTGCAGTGCCCATCAATTTTGACCACTAATCTCAGCTACCTGACACACTGACCTACCTAACATACACTGACCTGACATACACTGACCTACCTAACATACACTGACCTGACATACATACATACATACATACATACACCTACCTAACATACACTGACCTACCTAACATACACTGACCTGAAATACCTACACCTACCTAACATACACTGACCTGACATACACTGACCTACCTAACATACCGTGACATACATACACTGACCTCACCTACCTGACCAGGAAACAGACTTCATGTGTCCAGGTGTCCTGCAGTTCAGTTCAGCCGTAGTGTGCGGTGTGCAGCCCACGCATCATGTGGCACAGCAGGCAGCCAGAGAAGAGGAGACTGCTTGAATTTCATCGCCTGGACCTTGGAGCTCCGGGCTTTGTCCTGCACGTAGTAAGTTATACAAAGTAAAGCCTGCCTGCCTCCCAGTCCCAGCACGGCCAGCAGACACAAGGCGGTATGGAGAAGACTCTTCTGCTTCCTGCTGCAGACACACACCGAGATCCGGAGCTCTTTACTTTGCCGTCCGCCCCCAGCACAGCTCAGGTCACCAACACACCCCAGCACCGGGCTCCTCTTCAGGTTATCCTCATCCCCTCTTCTACTTTCATCGGTGCAGTCACTGGCACATCTCGCCAGATCGCTCCTCCGCTGCCCTGATCTATCTCAGCGCCGAGTGGGGATCTCAGTAATGTGGCGCAGCGGATTGTAATTCCCGCCTTCTGGAGCCTGCAGCGCCTATGATGGACGTCACACGTCCCGCGGTCCCAGCATTGGACCAGTGGGACGTCCATCATAGCTCCAGAAGGCGGGACCTGTATGTCATTCGGCCACACTCGGCCGCACTCGGCGGATCAGATCGGTCCCCGCTTGTCAGCGGCCGGCGGAGCTCGGGGCTAACAATTGAACGGTGCCTTCTTGACACTCGGGGCTTTTCGGGGACCAATTGGGGGCTTCAGCCCCCCCTAGCCACCCCCTCCCGACGCCCCTGCTGAGCATCATGGGAAATGTAGTTCCAAAACATCTGGAGTGCCAAGGTTCGCCATCACTGGCCTAGACCATCTTTGCAGACTAATTTTGTGCAGTGTGCGGCGTATGGTCTGAGTACTGACAGGCTGACCCCCCACCCCTTCAACCTCAGTAGTAATGCTGGCAGCACTCAGACGTGTATTAATCAAAGACAACATCTGGATATGACACTGAGGACGTGCACTCAACTTCTTTGGTCTCCATGGTGAGGACTGTTCTGAGTGGAACCTGTCCTGTTAAACCGCTGTATGGTCTTGGCCACCGTGCTGCAGCACAGTTTCAGGGTCTTGGCAATCTTCTTATAGCCTAGGCCATCTTTATGTAGAGCAACAATTCTTTTTTTCAGATCCTCAGAGAGTTCTTTGCCATGAGGGGCCATGTTGAACTTCCAGTGACCAGTATGAGAAAGTAAGAGCGATAACACCAAATTTAAAACACCTGCTTCCCATTAACACCTGAGACCTTGTAACACTAACGAGTCACATGACACCGGGGAGGGAAAATGGCTAATTGGGCCCAATTTGGACAATTTAACTTAGGGGTGTACTCACTTTTGTTGCCAGCGGTTTAGACATTAATGGCTGTGTGTTGAATGATTTTGAGGGGACAGCAAATTTACACTGTTATACAAGCTGTACACTCACTACTTTACATTGTAGCAAAGTGTCATTTCTTCAGTGTTGTGAGATACTGTATGTACAGCTGCAAGCCCGCATACAGAGAATATGTAGGAAGGTACTGGACAGGTTGTGACACTACAGTGCAGGCTGTTATCCTAGGGAATTTGGGGTGCTGCTCCAGACAAACATCCTTCAACTCTGGTAACTCCTACTTAAGGCTGTAAGTGGAAAAGGAGCCCATCCATCAGTGCTGTAGCATGCACTGGAAAGAAAACACCGCTGAATACCATGGCCTGGGTGAAGTCAGGCTGAAGGCTGATTCACTTTTCGGGCCGGGTTGGTGTGCGGCGGTGTTTCTTCCTTTCTTTTACAGTGCAGGCAACACATATCTATGGATATCAGCGGTCCTCCAGATGAGCAAAGACAAGGAGAAAAAAAAAGGATTAAAGTCACAAAAGAAAGTTGTATTAAGTTGTAGGCATGTGAAAAGTCCATAAAGACATGGATGAGCGAGTTTGGGGTGGAGTAACTTGACTGGCCTGCACAGAGTCCCGACCTCAACCCGATAGAACACCTTTGGGATGAATTAGAGTGAAGACTGTGAGCCAAACCTTCTCATCCAACAGTGGTCAGTGCCTGACCTCACAAATGCGCTTCTGGAAGAATGGTCAAACATTCCCATAGACACACTCCTAAACCTTGTGGACAGCCTTCCCCGAAGAGTTGACGCTGTTATAGCTGCAAAGGGTGGGCCAACTCAATATTGAACCCTACGGACTAAGACTGGGATGCCATTAAAGTTCATGTGTGCGTAAAGGCAAGTGAACATATTCGCCAGCACGCCATGGATCAACACTTCCGTCCAAGGATTTATTTTATTGAGAGAGATCACATCACAGAAATAAGCGCAACGTTTGGGAGCCGCGCAGGGCCCCTTCGTTATCACATGCCTGACTAAGGGGCCCTGCGCGGCACCGAAACGTTGCACTGGTCCCCAACTGGTAATCGCTACAGCACCCACCATTTTAAGAGCCATACTTTCCAGGAATGTGTGCGATAGGAATATTGACAAGAGTGTGTAAAGGCAGACGTCCCAATACTTCTGGTAATATATATATATATATATATATATGTGTGTATATGTATATATTATTTACTAAGGACTTACCCTGTTTTTTAGGGGTGTTTCCTTGTGCAGCTGCGGAGGGTGGGTTTTTAGATTATAATTGGCCAATTACCGTATATTATATTTCATTTTATATATGTGATATATTGAGTGAAATGTGCAGCGCTTATGTGATCATATAAACCATAACAAATAATATGAGTACAAATAACGTGAATAATAAATTATGTGCTCAAAAATACTTCAAGCGGTCCTCTATTATGACATGTGATGTCTATAAACAGAGGAACTTGGACGTGTGAGGTCCAAAAAAGAAAAAAGTCAGTGACAAGCTTCAATCACGTGTGATGATGATCCTCAACCACATGTGGATATAATATAGTGACAGTCTTATACTTCAAATATGTATGATGTAATAACAGTTGATAGTAGATCCACCACCAAAGACACCAGAAGCTGCTTACCAAAGGGATTGAACTCAAATAGGTGTACACCTAGTGAGTCAATCAAGCTTTGTGGTATAATATACCAAGGGGATCAGATGCTCTATCCAGATATGACCTCCAGACGGACCTCCGAACAGGTGTAAGGTATGGATGGACTCAGTAGATATAGGCAGTCAGCCCCACCATTAAAAGAAAGAGGAAGACATATAGCGTAACTCTGTATGAAAATTGTAATACATGAAAAGCAAAGGACATACACTCACGTGTTTAGCAGTAAAATCAAGTGCTTGTATAAAAGAAGACAGTGGTCTCAGCATATCCTCCCAACGTGTTTCGACTTAGAAGTCATCATCTGGGGTATATATATATTTGTGGTATTGCTTATTGTTTGTATTTTTTGATACATATACATTGAGATTGTGCCTAATTGTCCAAAAAAACATACTTACATAATTAGATTTTTATACATTTTTACTATAATTTATTTTGTTTTATAATAATATGTTTTTTTGCACCCGCCTTGCATTGTGTGATTATTAAGTGGATTATAACAATGTTCTGTTCCTTTTTTTTTCCCAAATCATTTTTTTTTTAAATGATGGGCTTTTGAATGAATTTTAATAATTTTATTTTTTACATTTTCATTCTAATAATTTATTATAATAATATGTTTTGTACTCGCCGTGCATTGTTTTTAAACAGATTATAATCATTTTATTTTTTGTTTTTTGTTTTTTATATTCCACCTATGCTAATCACCTCCTGGTTTAAAAATTGGGTTTACATACAGTAAAATGTCTACTATTGTATGCCAATCATGAACTGAGAGCATGGGGAAAAAAAACTGCAATTTTCATTTGAGACATGAACATATTTCCTAGGAAGCGATGAACTCTAGTAATGTAGGACAGCGATTCTTGCTTTTTAGAACTCCTGTATTTGTAAAGAGTGACAGAAGAAAATGTGTTTTTGGCAGCAGTGAATACATTGACCGTAGGGCTACATGTGTAAGTGACAACCTGGCTGTTACATTTCAGATTTCCAGTCGGATAGCGATAGCTTTAACCCCACGCTCTGGGAGGAGCAGCGACAGCAGAGGATGACGGTGGCATTCGAGTTTGAAGACAAGAAGGAGGAGGAAGAGGGTCCCGGAAAAGTCAAGGTTTGTACAATGTTATCCTTCTTCTAATGAAGAATCCATTTCCTCTACACACCTCGAATTGGGCCTTTTGCAAACTCTTTGGAAAAGCTCCCTGACCATGTTAGCAAGCAAGGATTCCTAAAACTGATTTTAAATATTCTTTCCTAAATAATTCTCGTTTTTCCTTTTTTATTTTGTGGAGGTTTTATATCCCTTTCATGCCTAAGTCTGTTCCTGAGATTTGTTGCTTACAAGTTAAAATCTGGATTTTTTGCTACAAAATTACCTAGAACCCCCAAACATTACGTATACAGGGGGTCCCCGGGTTACAAACAAGTTAGGGACTGTAGTTTTGTTCTTAAGTTGAATCTGTTTGTAAGTCGGAAAAGGTACATTTTCTAAGTGTAGCTCCAGCCAAAAAAACTATTTTTAAGCTTTTTGGATAGCATAGGGAAGGGTTATCACCCCTGTAACATTTGTTTTGTTGTCTGTGCACCTCTTCAGAAGATTTCACCTCATTTTCTGTCCCAATGACAATTGGATTTTGAAAATTTTGGGTTGTTGTGGAAACAAGCCTTGGTGATAAAGCATCAGTGGAGGTACCTTTCCCCATAATAGCTCTTACAGGAGTGAATTTCCCTTCCTAGGGGTAGATTTCCTCTCACTTCCTGTTGTCTCCCTCCGTTTGTAAGTAGGAGTCGTTTGTAAGTTGGATGTTTGTAACTAGGGGACCTCCTGTATATATAGATATATATAGATATATATATCTATATATATATATAGATATATATATCTATATATATATAACAGAGGCCCTAGAGAATCAAATGGTTATGGTTGCAATATTTTATGTCACGCGGTATTCGCGCAGCGGTCTTTCAAAAGCACTTTTTTGAGAAAAAAGAGACTTTCATGAATTAAAAAAAAAACTAAACAGTAAAGTTAGCCCAATTTTTTTTGTATAATGTGAAAGATGATGTTACGCCGAGTAAATAGATACGTGACATGTCATGCTTTGAAATTGACAAACTACCTAAAAATCTCCATAGGCGACGCTTAAAAAAAAATTAACAGTTAGCTGGTTAGAGTTACAGAGGAGGTCTTTTGCTAGAATTATTGCTCTCGGTCTGATGATCGCAGCGATACCTCACATGTGTGATTTGAACACCGTTTACATATGCGCGACTTACGTATGCGTTTTCTTTACTGCGTGAGCGGGGACAGGGGCGCTTTAAAACATTTTTTTTTCTTATTTTTTTTTTTTTTTACATTTTCACTTAAAAAAAAAAAAAAAAAAAATGGAATACTTTTATTGCTGTCATAAGGGATGTAAACATCCCTTGTGACAGTAATAGGTGGTGACAGGTACTCTTTATGGAGGGATCGGGGGACCCCCAATCCCTCCTTTGCACTTCAGAGTATTCAGTTTGCCAAAAACGGCGATTCTGAATACTGTCATTTTTTTAAAAATCTGCGCCATTGACAGCCAAGTAAACCAGAAGTGACGTTGTGACATCGTGACGTTGCTTCCGTGTGTTTACATAGAAGACTGGAAGGAAGCCATTTCCGGCTTTGTTTCAGTCTTACTTTAGCCGGCGGAAGTGCCGGATCACGAATCGGGTCTCCCGGTGGGACAGGAGGCCTGGGAACAGCGGCGGAAGGCGGCAGGAGGGGGGGACGTCCCCTCCCATTCGTTTGGGATAACAGCCGAGCGGCTTTTAGCCACATCGGTTGTTTTCCCTAAAGAGCCAACCGCCCGCTCTAAAAAACGGGGTACCGGGGGGCATGCCTGCAGCTGTAGGCATTACCCTGGTATAACCCCTTAATTCTGAGGACGCAAATGTGAGTACATTTGGCACTAAGTGGATATATATCGGGTAAAATAAGTATTGAACACGTCACCATTTTTCTAGGTAAATATATTTCTAAAGTTCCTATTGACATGAAATTTTCACCACATGTCGGTATCAACCAATGCGATCCAAATCTGTACTTGTTGATATGTTGCAGGCTGAAGATCCAGATGTTTACTGTCTCTTTACTAAGTGATTGGGGGGGGATGCCGGTCCTTTGGACCATTCTATGGTGCAAACTTGATCTGTTACCCCTGCCCCAATGCAAGAAGTTCTGTGAATGGAGGAGGTGCGGATGGACATCACAATCTCCCCTTCTCTAATCACAGAATGCCTTGCATACAAGCCATTTTGTGAAAAGAAGTGATGCCAAGCGGCTGACCCTCACTGATGTGTAAGTTACAATGCCAGTTCAGTGATTATTGCAATGTAGCAGCTGAATTAAAGTAAAGGTTTTCTCTAACAAAGCAGCAGCCACACGTCACAATTTATTTTTTACAGTGCAAATGTCTGAAAATCGTTTTTGTCCAGAGTTTTAAGCTTTAAAGCATTTGTAAATCCAACATTTCTTATTTCTGATATGTGCCGGCTGTACCATGTACTTGTATGAGCAAGTATTCTGTTCTCGTCCCTGCCATTCCCCCTGCTTTCCTAATAAACACTAGGCATGAAAGCAAAGCATGGTCAGTTTTCTAGCTGTGCTAGGAACTCAGCCTGCTCTTCTCCAATAATCAGACTTGTCCTGACTCCCCGCTGCCCAGCCTTTTACTGGGAAGATCAGTGGGCTGCTGTTTCTCCTCCTCCAGCTCTTATGCAACCAAGAACAGAGGGAATGTGATCAGTTATAAAAAAGGAAAAAAAGGTATTTATAATGTTTTTTTTTATATCTACTATGAAAATGTTTTCATTTCTATTTTCAACTGCATGGGTTGTTTTACAAGGTGAGGGTTTACAATCACTTTAAGGGCCCAGTCACCCCTATGTATGTTTTTGTGGTAATGCATGATAACACATTAAAAATGCAATGCAGTGCCATCAATTTTGAACCATACTCGTCATTGTGGTAACAGGTGACAACGCACTCTGCAACGCAGCACACGCCAGTGGGACCCAATCTTTAGTAGAGACCGAGGACTGTCTCTGACAGCTCGATCACTGTGGTGGGAGCGTGCAGTGAGCGTGCTATCAGACAGAAAGCTCCACTGCCCATGGATTCATATGTGGGTCGTGCGGGCGTTAAAGTCCAACCACTTTCCCAATGCACATATGCGTTATGTGAGCAGTGAGAGGTTAGAGGTCAACTCCACCTGCAATTGCTGCTACAGTTTCGGCTTTGATACACCCACTCCCATAAGGCACCAATGCTGCACTTGCTTTTACAAAATATTCATACCCCTTGAAATTTTCCACATTTTGTCATGTTACAACCAAAAATGTAACTGTATTTTATTGGGATTTTACGTGATAGACCAACACAAAGTGGCACATAATTGTGAAGTGGAAGGAAAATGATGAATGGTTTTTAAAATGTTTTACAAATAAATATGTGAAAAGTGTGGGGTACATTTGTATAGCGCCCCCCTGAGTCAATACTTTGTAGAACTGCCTTTCACTGCAATTACAGCTGCAAGTCTTTTTGGGGATGTCTCTACCAGCTTTGCACATCTAGAGAGGGACGTTTTTGACCATTCTTCTTTGCAAAATATCTCAAGCTCTGTCAGATTGGATGGAGAGCATCTGTGAACAGCAATTTTCAAGTCTTGCCACAGATTCTCAATTGGATTTAGGTCTGGACTTTGACTGGGCCATTCTAACACATGAATATGCTTTGATCTAAACCATTCCATTGTAGCTCTGGCTGTATGTTTGCGGTCTTTGTCCTGCTGGAAGGTGAACCTCCGTCCCAGTCTCAAGTCTTTTGCAGACTGTAACAGGTTTTTTTTTTTCTAATGCCGTGTACACATGGTCGGACTTGCCAAGGGGATAACCTCCATCGGCATTTCCGACGGAAAAATTTAGAACATGTTCTCTATCTAAGTCCGACAGAAGAGTCCGATGGGGCATACACACAGTCGGAATATCCGACCAAAAGCTCCATCCGGACTTTTTCTGTTGGAAATTCCGACCGTGTGTATGGGGCATTAGATTGCCCTGTATTTGGCTCCATCCATCTTCCCATCATCTCTGACCAGCTTCCCTGTCCCTGCTGAAGAAAAGCATCCCCACAACATGCTGACACCACCATGTTTCACGGTGGGGATGGTGTGTTCATGGCGATGTGAAGTGTTAGTTTTCCGCCACATACAGATTTTTTGCTTTTAGGCCAAAAAGTTCAATTTTGGTCTCATCTGACCAGAGCACCTTCTTCCACATGTTTGCTGTGTCCCCCACATGGCTTCTTGCAAACTGCAAATGGGACTTCTTATGGCTTTCTTTCAACAATGGCTTTCTTCTTGCCACTCTTCCATAAAGGCCAGATTTGTGGAGAGCACGACTAATAGTTGTCGTGTGGACAGATTCTCCCACCTGAGCTGTGGATCTCTGCAGCTCCTCCAGAGTTACCATGGACCTCTTGGCTGCTCCTCTGATGAATGCTCTCCTTGCCCGGACTGTCAGTTTAGGCGGACGGCCATGTCTTGGTAGGTTTGCAGTTGTGCCATACTCTTTCCATTGTTGGATGATGGATTGAACAGTGCTCCGTGAGATGTTCAAAGCTTGGGATATTTTGACTTCTGAAGGCAATTGGTTCCACTAGATTTTAGTTAGGGGTATCAGAGTAGAGGGGGCTGAATACAAATGTACACCACACTTTTCAGATTTTTTATTTGTAAAAAATTTGGAAAACCATTTATCATTTTCCTTCCACTTCACAATTATGTGCTACTTTGTGTTGGTCTATCACATAAAATCTCAATAAATACGTTTTTGGTTGTAACATGACAAAAATGTGGAAAATCTCAGGGGGTATGAATACTTTTTCATGGCGCTGTATTTCACTTTACTACATTATGTGTAATCCATCAGGGATGCATAACACCATCATTTGGTTTTGCAATAACCATGGCCAGCCAGGAAATATGAATCCTGTTGGGATAGCTTGCCATGGGTGTTGCCCCGGAAAATAAAAAGCCCTCACGTGTTTGCAGCCAAGTAAAGCTGCGGTATCAGTTTTAGGTAGAGTTGCCCTTTAATTCTTCTGGAGTTTCCTAGGCAACGGCATCGTTCCTGAATCTTCACTGATGCTCACTTTATTTAAATATAGAATTAATTTTGGAACGTTGAGATATCTAATTGAACACTTCAAGTTAAATACTTCTTTTTTTTTTTTTTGCTTATAACGAGACTCAACAAATTACACCGACCTGCTAAAACATTGCTGTTTATGGAATCGCTCTGTGATATAAATAATCAGATAAGTCTTTTATGTAGCTGGGAAAACGAGAGCATATGTAAATTTTGGAATGAACAGAGTCTGCGCTCGTGTTAAGTACTCTAATTATAAAGGACAAAAAATGTTTCTGCCTGAAAATTAGCCATGTACAGTAGTATACAGGAGTATACAGGATCACAGCTACTGCGTCACTTTGTTCTCCGAGAGTTTGTTTTTAAAAGGAACAGTAATCTCAAAATTCTATTCACTCTTAGGCCTGGTTCACACCTATGCAGGTTGCAGTTTGCATGTTCCAGGTGCATTTTTACGTTAACATATACTTTAATGCTATACTTCTCACAATTCAGGTTGAGATCAATTTGAAGAGGTATCCAACTCCATATCCAGAAGATCTGAAGAATATGGTGAAGTCAGTCCAGAACATGGTTGGGAAAAGTCACAGCACCTCTCTGGAGAACTCTATTCCACCTCCCACACCGGGTGTGGAGCAAAACCTCAAGGAAAAATATGAGCATAAGTGGCCAATGCCCACCAAGGAGATGAAACCCGAGGTGAAGGGACAATTGCATTTAAAACTTACTGGGTTTATTTTTCATTCAAGTGAACCTGATTTGAACTAAAACATTTGTAAAGTTTCATCAATGATAAGGTGCAGGCTCCTTGGTTGTAAGTCCTGGTGCTAGTCTTCAGAGTTATCCTTGTGTCCTGAATGAGCTACCGTGGAGAATAGGCCTAGACTAATTATGAATCCTCAATTGTTTTTCAAGTTTAGATTATGCCCTGCCCCTCATGTTTTTAAAGTAGAAGTTCAGCCAAAGCCAAACGCTAAATCTACTCTCAGCCACATTCTAAACCAAATCTATCTAACCCTGTAAAGCAAAAATCGATATACACACCTTTTCTGAAGCTGGTCTGGTCTCCAGCAGCGGATGTTGTGTGCAAGAGAGAACCGACAACGGCTGGGAAGTGACGCCACCCCTAGAGTTACTGTGTTATTGTGACAGACCTTCCAGCACTCAGCTTGGGTGCCTCCGTCAAGATATAGCGTTTCCCAGTCTGGAGCCAGGTATTATAGCTGAGCACCAAAGAACTAGACGACACTAGCTTAGGTGCAAACTGTAACTGACTGTATTGTAAACTCACACAGAATCTATATACCACACAAAATCAGATAAAAGCTTGATCACTTTATGCAAACAGTAAGATAATTAACATAGCTAAAGAACAGCCAACATAAACAGTAATCAAATTAAACAGTAAGCCAACTAGTCACCTAGACAAGCCTAAGTGATTCAGTGCCCACCCAGACCGTTCTGCACCAGTTCCCCAGTCAGAAGGCCTAATGCTGTCCAAATCTCTAAAGGGTTAGCAGACAGACAGAAACAATTGGTGACTCAATTAACAATGGGAATTCACACCTAGGAGGCACGCAATTGGGAAATGATACTATGGGAAAAAGACACCTTAGTAAACAGATTATAGCAGGAGATCCCAGCATCAGGTTGTTTTGAGCTGATTATATTAGCATCTGCTCTGAGTCTCACAGGCTAAACAGTCATTGTTGGTTTGGGCACAAAGGCCCCCAAATCTGTATCCAGGTCCTAGGTTCCCAGAGTCTGTGTGTTTCGGGGAAACATGGACCCGGATCTGAAGCAAGACCACTCCAAGGGTCCCCCAGGCACACACTTCCCAAGAATGGAGCCCCCTCAAAAGCCAGGGCCCATAGTCAGTAGGCAAGAGACTACCTTGCAGTCCCCTCCAAAAGCTCCTGTCCTGGTTGGGTCTGTCACAGTTATTATGGGGCTTCCATTGTCGGCTGCCTCTTCTGCACACTCACACACACTGAAGTTGCCGATGACAGCTCAGTGTGGGACTGGACCAGAGTGGTTGCAGAAAAGGTAAGTATAGGGATTTCTTCTTTACAGGGTTAGATAGATTAGGCTTAGAATGTGGCTGACAGTAGGTTTAGTGTTAGTGTTTAGTGTTAACACTTTTTGGCTGAACTTTTACTCTAAGCTCCACCATCTATCTTTCAAATACCAAAGTCTCTCCTCCCCAAAAGCATTTAATAGTTGAATGATAAGGAGGAAGGGGCAAGGGCCAAGAGAAGGTGGGGCTTATTCTCAACTTGGCCAACGCTACAGGCACAGGCATCACCTAGGATCCTGGAGGGTTACCCAGTAACACAGAGATCAGCTTGAAGACTAGCACAGTTGCCTGCATTGAGGATATCTGAGAACCATTTTAAGTCAGGTTTACTTTGACATAGGGCAGTAATAGTACGCAAAAATAAAAAGATTTCAACTTATAGTCTTCTCTTCTGTTCTACACAATATCGCATATTCAGGTGCCAAATAGGGAACACAAAGAATTCCAGAAGAGCCAAATGTCCGAATCAAGTAATATCCGCAGTTATTCTTTGGATGTCCCTAAGAGGAAGGAAAAAGAGGAGCATTCAGAAAGATCCGAGGTACTTGTCTTTTTTTATTTTAATTGTATACAGCCCCAACATGTTGCCCCCTGCCTCCAGGCCCCATAGAAATTTATTTCTATGACATCTCTAGAGTTACGGCAAGAAAGGAGGACCTTCTACACCCAAGGTTGATACCTGCTTAAACTTGTCACATGTTTGCTTTAAAAGCAAATAAAAATGTGCACCAGTGCTAGAATTTGTCACAAGGTTATATCAACCACATGTGTATTTTCAAAGGGCCTTCAGATGAATGTTGCCTTAGTGTAAATTTGCCTTTATGTGATAAGAATTGACACCAAACATAGAACAAGAGCAATCAGGAAAAGTCGCTAAGCTGCTAGCTCCTGTTAGCTAAGCATGTAAGACTCATATGTTTGGTTAGTTAGCAGTGGTTTATCAACCAGCACTCCAAAGACATGCTGGTAGGTTAATTGGCTTCTGTCCAAAATTGGCCCCAGTATATAAATGTGAGTTGGGGACTTTGGATTGTGGGCTCCTTGAGGGTAGGGACTGATGTGAGTGTGCGATGTATGTGTAAATTGACGGCTCTATATGGGTACCTTAACCACTTCAATACCAGGCACTTAGACACCTTCCCGCCCAGCCCAATTTTCACCTTTCAGTGCTGTTGCAATTTGAATGACAATTGCGCGATCATGCTACACTGTACCCAAACAAATTTTTTATCATTTTGTTCCCACAAATAGAGCTTTCTTTTGGTGGTATTTGATCACCTCTGCGGTTTTTATTTTTTGCGCAACAAATAAAAAAAGACCGAAAATTTCGAAAAAAAACAAGTTTTTCTTTGTTTCTGTTAAATTTTTTTGTAAATAAGTACGCTTTCTCCTTCAATAATGGGCACTGATATGGCTGCACTGATGGGCACTGATACGGCGGCACTGATGGGCACCGATGAGGTGGCACCAATGAGGTGGCACTGATGAGGTGGCACTAACGGGCACTGATGATGGGCACTGATAGGCGGCACTGATGGGCACTGATAGGTGGCACTGATGGGCACTGATAGGTGGCACTGGTATGCGGCACTGATGGGCACTCATAGGTGGCACCGATGGGCACACATAGGCGGCACTGATGGGCACTCGTAGGTGGCATTGACTGGTATATATGGGTGGCACTGATGGGTACTTATGTGTGGCACTGATGTGTGGCACTGATGGGCACTGATAGGTGGGCACTGATGGGCACAGATGGGCACTGACAGGTGGCACCTATGGGCAATGACAGTTGGCACAGATGGGCAATGACAGGTGGCACTGAAAAAAGCATTGCTGGGCAGATCTGGGCATTGCTGGGCAGATCATGGATATAATAGTGCCAATCAGTGCCCATTTGTGGGCACTGATTGGCACAGATTGGGCACATGTGGATGGCCATGGGGTACATACCTGGCCATCCACGTTGCCCCTTCCCTGGTGGTCCTAGTGGCATCCCTGGTGGTCCAGTGTGGTGATCTGAGGGGGGCTGCGCTGATAAACAATCAGCGCAGACCCCCCCTGCCAGGAGAGCCGCCGATCGGCTCTCCTCTACTTGCGTCTGTCAGACGCGAGTGAGGAAGAGCCGATCAACGGCTCTTCCTATTGACAGCGTGATCAGCCATGATTGGACACGGCTGATCACGTGGTAAAGAGCCTCTGCCGGAGGCTTTTTACCAAGATCAGTGTAGCGGTGTGTCAGACTGACACACCGCTCCACCGATCGCCGCGATGCGCGCCCCCGGGGGCGCGCTGCGGCATGTTATCCTGCTGGACGTCATATGACGTCCAGTCAGGATAACACAACCACTTCCCGGATGTCAATCCGCTATAGGGCGGGCGGGAAGTGGTTAAATTAAAATTAATAATATAATAGATGAGCATCTTAATGAGATGCAATGTACAGGGATAGGGATAGTTGTAGACACT
This sequence comes from Aquarana catesbeiana, assembly GCF_042186555.1. Taxonomy (NCBI): domain Eukaryota; kingdom Metazoa; phylum Chordata; class Amphibia; order Anura; family Ranidae; genus Aquarana; species Aquarana catesbeiana. Next base: position 321,726,420 of record NC_133330.1, on the reverse strand, counting down.
CACTCAGATTGAACTGGATGGACTCTTGTCTTTATTCAACTAACTATGAGTATATTTGTATGCCACCCCAAGGGTAGAGTTTTTCTTTTATGCTTGTTCTAACTATAATTATATAATCTGTAGAACAAGATACATTCATAGTGTGCGCTGTTACCATTTAAAATTGAATTATGTAGTATGTTTGTTTTACTTAACCCTCTTACATACCCATGTGTCTCCAATTGTTTGCTGTTATCAGTGAAGTTTGTAGAGTGGGGGTAATGGGTAATACTAATTAATACACTCATATTTGTTCATTTTGGAAAGAGGGAATGCGAGATGTCCAAAATAAAAATTGCAATGCCAGCTTTTTGTTCAGCAAGGTAATAGCACTTTAATGTAATCCTGTGGCCAGCTATGGACATTTATGTCAAACAACAACAAAGAAAAATTCCCAGCTCACCTTACCAGCCGACCTGCAACACACCGAATTGGCCCTGTCTAACAGTTCATGTTAAAAACAGGGGTTTGCCAATACATAGGTAAGCTGCAGAGGCCACGACAAGGCACCCCAGTATAATCTGCTATTTTTAACATGAACTGTTATGCCCCGTACACACGGTCAGACTTTCCGACGGGAAATGTTGGATGTGAGCTTGTTGTTGGAAAGTTCGACGGCGTGTATGCTCCATCAAACATTTGCTGTCGGACTTTCCGCCAACAAATGTTTGATAGCAGGTTCTCAAATTTTCCGCCAACAAAACTTTGCTGTCGGAAAGTCCGATCGTGTGTACACAAGTCTATCGCACAAAAGCTCACGCATGCTCGGAATCAAGCAGAAGGAGCCGCACTGGCTATTGGACTTCCTTTTTCTCGCCATGTCGTACGTCTTGTATGTCACCGCGTTCCCACATTAGTAATTGTTGGTCAACATTTGTGTGACCGTGTGTATGCAAGACAAGTTTGAGCCAACAACCTTCGAGCAAAAATCCACGGTTTTGTTGGCGGAAAGTCCGATTGTGTGTACGGGGTATAAGACAGGACAATTCGGACTCAGTCCTTGAACAATGGTAGATTCCGGTGTAGGTTGGCAGATTGTGCTGGACTTAAAGCGGAAGTAAAACCCATTCATAAAACAATTTCATTTCCGGCACGTGCCAGAAATGTAACACTCCCATTGGTTGTGCTCTCAACCAAACTGTCAAACCATCCAATGACGGGTGTCATAACTGATCACATGTGTAGTATCATGGCAGTTGTAGATTAAACAGAGGCAAAGATGGCAGCTTCCTTGGCTGAAAACGATAGGAGGGTTTACTTACACTTTAAAGTATACCTAAAGCCAATGTTTTTAACACAGTGGGGAAATGGTGAAACACCTATCAGGTTTTTAGAGCTGTTTGTGTCCCAGCAGGGAAGAGAGATTCACCATTTCTTCTGTTGTCACCAAGACAGAACATGATAGGAAAACTCCAACATTTTACAATTGCCTTTGGAAGTTGAGGGAAGATATTCTATCAGAGACACCTGTTCTGATGACAGCCATCTAATTGGGGATTGCCAATAATTTTCTAGACACTTCTTCTCACTTCCCGTTTTTTATCTCTAACAGGAAGTGAGGAAAAATCTTTTCAATGGAGCACAATAACAAAAATTGGCAATTGTTTTAACCATTCCATTTTTTATCCAAAGCGAAAAAAAAAACGTTTGGGCTTTAAAAGATGTAGCCAGGTTTAGTAAATAAGTAGGAAGTGTAGGGTAGTAGTTGTTACACTGGAAGGATTGGGCTGCAGTGGGAGCAGCTGATGACCCTTTAGATATGGCCCCTGTTTTTAGATGAACAATATAGTTGTCCAGGCAAGGAGCACCGACACAGATCTTTGTCACTTCAGGAGCCCTTTGGACATCGCCCAGCAGAAATGCGGATTGCCGAACTCCGTCCGTCATTAATCGAGGCGCCTCTGTACCCTCCAAAACTTGTTCTTCTCGGAAAAGACAAAAAAGGTAGGCGTGTCATATTTTCTTTATCATAACTTTTGATCTCATGGTTCTTTATAAGTTAACAATCAAAATGTCCTCAAAGCCGACATAGTGGAGAAAATGTTAATTGTACCAATCGATGATTCTCTTTGTGTTTAACCCCCACAGAGTCTACAGACGATTCAGAGATGGATAAACACCATCACAACAGCGTGTCTTCGGGGACCTATTCCGACTACTCCCCTTCACAAGCATCATCCGCATCCTCCAACGCACGCGTCAAAGTGCAGATATCCGCTAAAGAGGCAGTAAACAGTTCAATGTGGGGTAACAGGTCTGTTCAACCCTCATATTTCATTACTGACATCTGCAGGCTGAACACAGGAAACGCATACATGGGCACTAAGTAGACATGTGCAATTCGTTTAGTTCTGAATTTGTTTTTTAATTTTGACAAATTCGTTAATTTCGAATTTTTCCGAATTTTTCAATTTCCAAATTTCCGAAAACTCAAAATTTCAGAAATTCAGAATTTCGGAAATTCAGAAATTCGGAATTCGAAATTTTTGAAATTTCGAAAATTCGGAAATTTGAAAATTCAGAAATTCGGAGATTTGAGAATTCAGAAATTCAGAAATTTGAGAATTCGGAAATTCAGAAATTTGCTAATTCGGAAATTTGAAAATTCGGAATTTCTGAATTTTCAAATTTCCAAATTTCTGAATTTTCAAATTTCCAAATTTCTGAATTTTCAAATTTCCGAATTAGCAAATTTCCAAATTCCGAATTTTCAGATTTAAGAATTTCCGAAATTTCGAATTTCCCAATTTCCGAATTTCCAAATTTCCCAAAAAAAGCAAAAAAAATTCATGAAACGAAAACGAACACATTTTTTGTCAGTGCACATGTCTAGCACTAAGGTCTCATGCACACAGGACATTTTTACAGCTGCTGTTAGGGGCGTTTGACGTTTTTTTTTTAACTGCTCTTTAACTCTAAAAGCCTCTCCATGTTAGCCTATGTGTCCATGCACACATAAACTGTCAGAGGTGTTTGAAGGCATAAGCGTTTAGGGGTAGTAGAAGAAAACGACAGCCTGTGCTTCTAGGAGCAGTAAAAACGAGCTGTAAAAATAAAAAATGTCCCTAAATGTCCATAAACGCTTGAATAAGCTGTTAGCCGCGTTTGGCGTTTTTAGGCGTTTTTACATTATAGGGAGTGTTTTTACTGAAAGGAAGCCAAAAAACACGAAAAAACGCCCATAAACGTTATTCAAAAACGTGGCTAACAGCACACTTTTAATGCCGCATTTCTTGGTGTTTTTTAAACGTCCTGTGTGCATGAGCCCTAAATTTTGAAGTGTATCTCAAGTCAACTGTTTCTGTTTTGAATCGAGTATGGAAGAATTATAAACTGTTTTTCATTGCTGTCTGTGTCCTTGCTGGAGAGTATCACCCTTTAGAATAATTAAAGTGATACTAAACATAAAGGGGGTTATTTACGAAAGGCAAATCCACTTTGCACTACAAGGGCAAACTACAAGTGCAAAGTTCACTTGAAATTGCACTGAAAGTGCACTTGGAAGTGCAGTCACTGTAGATCCGAGGGGGACATGCAAGGAAAATAAAAAACAGCATTTTAGCTTGCACATGATTGGATGATAAAATCAGCAGAGCTTCCCCTCATTTCAGATCTACCCCTTAGATTTACAGCGACTGCACTTCCAAGTGCACTTTCAGTGCAAAGTGGATTTGCCTTTTGTAAATAACCCCCATAGTGTTTAATTGTCGTTATCTCTTGTATTTATGCATAAAGATCATGCCACTGTATTTCATTTAACCACTTGACCTCCAGAAGATTTAACCCCCCCCCCCCCCGACCAGGCCATTTTTTGCGATACGGCGATGCGTTACTTTAACTGACAATTGCGCGGTCGTGCAACACTGTACCCAAATAAAATCGATGTCCTTTTTTTCCCCACAAATAGAGCTTTCTTTTGGTGGTATTTGATCACCTCTGCGGTTTTTATTTTTTGCACTATAAATAAAAAATGTCCGACAATTTTGAAAAAAAACAAAAAAAAACAAAAAAAAAACATTTTTTACTTTCTGCTATAAAACACATCCAATACAAAAATGTAAAAAAAAGAATCGAATTTCTTAATAAATGTAGGCCAATTTGTATTCTGCTACATATTTTTGGTAAAAAAAAAATCCCAATAAGCGTATATTGGTTGGTTTGCGCAAAAGTTATAGCATCTGCAAACTATGGGATGCTTTTATTTATTTACTATTAATGTCGGCGATCAGTGACTTTTAGCGGGACTGCAATATTGCGGCGGACAGTTGGACACTAACTGATACTTTTGAAACTTTTTGGGTACCAGTGACACTAATACAGTGATCAGTGCTAAAAATTTGCACTGTCACTGTACTAATTATACATTGTTAATGTTAACATAAGGGGAAATCAAAGGGTTAACTGTGTGCCTAGCCTGTATTTCTGTGTACTGTGGGAGGTTATTTTACTAGGGGAAGACATGGATCATTGTCCCTGCTTTGCAGAGACACAGGATTTATCCCTTCCCTCCTGACAGAACGGGGATCTATCTTGTTTACCGCCCTTCTACCTCTGTGCCAAACAATCAGAGGGTGCCAGTGGACATCAAGTCCATGGTACCCGCCGATCAGCTCCCACTGAGCAAACCGCCGGAGCAGAGGTGCCGCCCTGTAGCAGCAAAACTGCTATAGGGTGGACCTTAAGCAGTTAATGTAAAAAAAACATTTGAATAACTTATTTTATCTTTGCTGTTCAGTGGTCACGTGACTTTTCCCAGGTCTTTACCATTCTCAGGGAAAGAGTTTCCACTGCTGTACAGAGAATCAAAATAACTCATTTGAATCAAGAAAATATTTTAAAGCTTATCTATTTTTCAATCTATATTTCAAAGCAAATGTGTATTTTATTTATTTTAATTTTTTTTTGCAATAACATGGTGTAGGCAGAGTTTAGGTTGACTGACAATAGCTTTCAGTTTCTCCACACTGTAAAGATATCTGGAGGAGGTTCTGCCAATCACAGACTTTGTCATGCCCCTCCAGAATGTGTCTATGGTGTGTATGTGCTGGTAGAGGTGAAGCCTCCATCAATCAACAGCTAATATCCCACCCCCATAGTGTTTAGTAATATGAAGACATAGAGGACAAGGGAAGGAGGGGACTATCATTTACCACTGGGTACATGCCCACATGTGTGACTCTATAGTCTCGTGGGCTACACAGCCAAAGAAAAGGGTGGAAATAAACAGCTTAGTTGGGAGCTGAAACTGGAGAATGCTTAGTAGACGTGGCAGTGGCTGGTCTACACAATTTTAGGCTGCAGTGGGGACATAGACAAGGAGGGAGGGACAGTGAACAGCAGGATCAACCATGTTTTTTGCAATAAACAGAAAAATAATGCTCTAGTGGCAAAGTGAGTATGGACCCAATGTAATATAGCATGTATTGACAGTTTAAAATGATTTTAGTTTAAAGTGGTTGTAAAGACTAAAGGTTTTTTACCTTCATGCATTCTATACATGAAGGTAAAAAATCTTCTGTGTGCTGCTCCCCCCACAGTCCCCCCCTAATACTCATCGGATCCCATTCTCCATCGATGTGCACGAGAGGACTCGTCCCAGGACTCCCTCTCCTCATTGGCTGAGACAGCAGCGGGTGCCATTGGCTCCCACCGCTGTTAATCACAGCCAGTAAACCAATGAGGAGAGAGCAGGGGGGGACTGTGTCTCTGTGTTTTATGGACGCATAGTGCCTGGTTTGAGAGCGAGCACATACCAGTGACCCCCGAGCACGCTGCTTGCTTTGGGGGCACTGATTAAGGTAGAGGAGCCAGGAGTACCGGCGTACCAGAGTACCGGCGGGGAAATGGAGAGAGAGAGGATCGGGGTTGCTCTGTGCACAGGGCAAGTAAGACATGTTTTTTTTTTTTTTTAAACCGAACCTTTAATGACACTTTCATTGAAACCAGTCCCTGATTCAGTGTTAGGTGGAGTAAAAATGATCATACGAAGTCTTTACTCTGCTTAAAACGTAACTTTTGTTCTGGAAAAAAAAACAGTCCCCTCTGGATGATGTATGTACATTACCAGGATTTTAACAAACTTTGATGCAGATTCCTACCTGTTTCTGCTATGAAGAAACAATTATTTGTTTCACCAGACTGATTGTAGACTGATCTTTAACGGGAGGGTCTGGTTCATTATAATCAGCTTGTTCACTTTCAGTGTTCTGATGAGAAAAGTTGCAGTGCCTTCATTCCCTGAGAGGTATTTAACCCTTAGGGAGTTTCTCATCAAAAATGAAATTTCGGTTGCAAAGGATGCCCAAAATCTCACTAATATCATAGTGCAAACTTGAGAGCTATCTCCACTCCTCGTTTGATGTCGTAACTCAAATCGGTTTTCAAATTGTCGATAATAACATAATATATAACAGATAACATGGTTTATGATTTATTTTCATAGAGACTGGGATGTGTTCAGACTCTGTATTAGCCCATTCCCTCACTATTTTAGCATTGATTAATGGAAAAAGCGCATTTGGAAGCTTTTTACAGCATTTATCCTGCCAGATGCTTGGTGGACAATTTCCTGTAGAGATGCCCAAACAATATAAGCCATAGATGCTCAACCCCACAGCTGTTAAAACAACATTTCCAGAATAGATTTTTGTTTGATGTACACTTTTATAGTTTTATTCATCCACACTATAAGTTCAAAGCATCATTTTTGTTCCATGAAACTCACAATTTTCTTTTTTTTCCCCTATTCCCTAGGCTAACTCAGTCCTTCCCACAGCAGATTGAATCTAAGCCATTACTGAGTCAGCGAGAAACGGCGCCAATTGGCAATCTACAGCAACGCAATGACCGGCAGAACCTCAATGACTCGTTCACCGAGAATTGGAACAACAGTTCACATTATGATAACACCGGATTTGTAGCTGAGGAAAACACAGTGGACAATTCGGGGGCCAATCCAATGCTGAATTCAAAATCAAGGAGTACATCTGCTCACGGGAGACGGCCGTTAATTAGGCAAGATCGGATTATTGGCATTCCTTTGGAGCTGGAGCAGCCAACGCAAAGAAACAGTCAAGAACCTGATGTATCTCCTACTAACCCCTGGCAAAACTGGACTCGAACTCCTAGTCCTTTTGAAGACAGAACGGCTTTTCCATCTAAACTTGAAAGCACCCCTGTAAACAGCCCATTGCCAGAGAGGAAAGAACATAAGCCACAGTCCTTAGAGAACCCAAGCACATTCTCTGCAACTCCACCGTGGGAATTCCATGATATGGGTCCCAGTCGGAACATAGGGAATGTATTTTCGCATGGCCACTGTCGTCCCGAGTCTGCCAAAAATACCATATCGGTGAGCAAGAGTACGGAACGTCTCTCACCGTTAATGAAGGACATAAAGACAGGCAGGTTTAAAAAGTCTCAGAGTATAGATGAAATAGATATCGGTGCATTCAAAGTCTACAATATACCTTTGCAAAACTATGACCCTAGAAATATAATGCATGGAAGCCATGACAGACCAGATTTGGGGATGATGCAGGAGCACAGTATGTCTAGAAGTCAGTCTGTGCCAATGCTTGATGATGAATTATTGGGTTATGGGACAAGCAGAGGACAGCAACAAAAGCCTGTTGCAAAAAAAGTGTATCAGTTTGACCAAAGTTTCAACCCGCAGGGTGCGGTTGAAGTTAAACAGGAAAAGAGAGTACCCCCTCCTTTCTCATATAATCCTGAATACTCATCACAGCAAACAAAAACCATGGTAAAAGATTTGATCAGCCCAAGAGCCTATAGGGGATACCCACCAATGGAACAGATGTTCTCCTTTTCTCAACCCTCAGTCAATGAAAATTCCATTCCACCTCAGTTTACTCAAACGCAAAGTTCAAGGCCAGGGTTTTTGAAGAGGGCAGATTCGTTGGCGAGTGCCAATGAAATGGCTATGTATAGGAGAGTGAGTGAGCCTCATGAACTTCCACAGACAGATCGGTACGGTAGGGCACCCTTCCTTGGGGCTATTGAACGGCAAAGCAGCATGTCAGTTGCTGAATCCCAGTTCATGAAAAGGAATGGTCGGTACGATGATGACCATACTGCATATCCAGAGATGAAACCTCAAGGAAGCAGCTATCAAGTGAAAACCTTGACGCAAAGGAGGCCATTGTCTGCCAGAAGTTACAGCACAGAGAGTTATGGAACTGCTCAAACGCGACCTGTATCTGCAAGGCCAACAATGGCAGCTCTTCTGGAAAAGATGCCATCTGATTACAATTTGGTGAACTATGGTGAGAAGTCAACAGAGAATGAAATCAAAGCACGGCAGAACCAGGGGAAGGTGGACGAGAGCTGTAACAAAATGCCACCAGACTGGAGACAACAGCTGCTTAGACACATAGAAGCTAGAAGATTGGACAGGGTATGTTTACATACATTTATATGATTTATATATTTTTTTTCATATCTTGCAATAATAGAAGTTCATGGATTTATCATGTTGCTTTAATGAGATCCATCAGTCATCGAGACATGCAAAAGGATGTCTTCATCCTATGGAAAACAGCAAGGCCAAATATGTGATATTCAAACTTTCCAAGTCACTGTCAAATCACTGTTGTCTCCTAAAGTAGGTTTAAACCTGTCGTAATTTAATCTGATCAGTCAGGTGCATCAGTTTTTAAATAAATTTAGATTAGTTAGGTTACTCAAAGACCTTTTTATGCCTATGGTGCTGTTAAACAAGAGTTTTCTCTGTAGTGACATCCAAAGCGAGGTGATGTAGTCATGTAGTCATGATGTAGTTTAGTGGAAAGTTTGCATGGGAGGCTCACATGGGATCTTAGCCTTAGGAACACAGTTTGTGAATTCAGCCAATTAAACCATGGCATATGTGGATTATTTGGATTTAAACTCTGTCCAAGTCCCCCCCCCAGTGAGGTGTGGCAAGGGTGATATGAGTCTGACGATGTAACAGGAGATTATCATCTAATATTAATAGACACTTCAGTCTGATACATCTCATAATTTACCTTGTTTAGGTAAGATTAAGCCTGCTGTTGATGGTTCGAATCATGGCCGGTTCAGCAGGGACCGGTCGAGATTCGAACCATCTATGGACAGGCTGACTGTTCCCAAGTCAATCCATTGATTGACTTGGGTACAACCATCATGTCAGATTTTTAGCATGCTATTATTGCCAAAGACTTTAGCTGCTAGCAATAATCAATAATTCTCCACGTGCCACCCTGCCAGGAGAACACAGTAGCTCTGCCAGAGGGATTCCCCCATCAACACTGACTATGTTGATAGGGGAATCAAGCGATTTTCTTTCCTGCAACGTGTGGCTGGCCAATCTGTAGCCTGCCTTAGGCAAGTCTACTTTTGACCTTGTTTTGATGATGCAAAAGATGCAAGTGAGTTGATTTGCTTAGGCTAAGTTCACACTCTTGTGGGATTTGCCGCCCAGTGAATGTGAGAAGATTTAACTCTGCAAAGCATACCCAATCAAGATCAAAGAAAATACAAAAAAAAAAAAAAAAAAAAAAAGAAAAAGCAAAATTGCTTGCACATTATAGGATGATGAAAGACAGCAGAGCTTCACTTCATTTACTAGCCACCCTTCTAAAGTGCAACCCATGAATGTGAATGGGTTGCCGTGTCTGCAAGAAAAAGGTTCCTGCAACATTTTAAAAACGCAGCGTCCAGGAAATCGCTTTTGCACTATGGGATTTCCCTGCGGTTCCTGCGCCTGCAAATGCGCTGCGTTATCCGATGCATGAGGTTGCCATTAACCACTTTTACACCCCTTCCTGCCCAGGACAATTTTCAGCTTTCAGCGTTGTCACACTTTGAATGACAATTGCGCGGTCATGCAACACTATACACATATAACATTTTTATAGTTTTTTTTTTTTTTTACACAAATAGTTTTCTTTTGGTGGTATTTTTTTTCAATTTTTGTAAAATTTTTTACATTTAAAACAACCATGCAATACTGTACAAAAAGATATGTAAAAACAAAGAAAAAAAATTAAAGAGTAGACTGTATATATACACTTTTATCTTTGTTCTTCTACCTTAAAACACTTTTCTCAATTATATCGTTTATCTAATAAACCCTTCTATAGAATATTTAGGACCTACCATCCCCACTTCATAAAAAAAAAAATAAAAAAAACAAAACAAACAAAACACATTTAAGCACCACTGGGTTTTACATTTTTTGCTAAAAAAGCAAAAAAAGACTGAAAATTTCTGTTATAAAATTTTGCAAAAAACAATCTTTCCCCATAAATTTAGGTTCAAATGTATATGTCACAAGACGTCACGAAGGCATTGTAAAGCAGAAGGTTTTTTTTAAGATAAAAACCTACTGTGTGAAGCAGCCTCCCTCAGCCCCCTAATTACTTACCTGAGCCGCCTGGGACACTCCTCCTGATTGGCTGAGGCACAGCAGTGACACCATTGGCTCCCATGGCTCTGGGGAGAGAGGGGGCGGGGCAGGGTCGGGGCTCCGTGTCTGAATGGACACATGGAGCTCTGACTTGGCTCGGGTGCCCCCATACCAAGCTGTTGGCACACTCGATACAAGGGAGGAGCCAGGAGCAGTAAAGAGGGACCCGAGAAAAGGAGAATCCGGGCTGCTCTGTGCAAAACCAACTGCAAAGCGGCGGTAAGTATAACATGTTTGTTATTTTAAAAAAAAACGAGACTTTACAATCACTTTAAGAATGAATGGCAGCCCCGCACATTTTTAAAGAGCAGCCTGTTTTGACTTTGAGTGGTTACGCAATCGCTGCAATTCCCTCACCCGCAACCACCTGCAATAGTTTGAACCTAGCCTAAAGGCAAATAGGCTGTAGAGAAGTTACACTTCGCAGGGGAATTTGCCCAGAGCTTAGTGAATGTGGGAAGATTTCACGGTGCAAAGAATACCCTAGTAAGGTCAAAGAAAATACAAAAAAAAACCAGCAAATTCGCTTGCACATGATTGGATGATGAAAGACAACAGAGCTTCGCCCCATTTACTAACCTCCCTTGTAAAGTGCAACTTCCCTTGAAAAATGAATGATTTGTTTGCCTTTAGTAAATCAACTCCAACATCTCTCCTACGTATTGTTTTGTGATTACTTGCATCTGGTTTTTGGATATTTAGTTTGTCTGTTTCCCAACTGCACAATGGAAACAACATCCATGGGACAACTTTTCTGCTTCTTTCGAAAACATAAGCAAGACGAAAGAGGAATCTGCAGATTTACAAAGCTCAAACTCTTTGGATGTGTTGTTGTTTTGATGCACATGAGCGGTTTTCTGTTCTCTTTGCTGCTTTTGAGCAACATAAAGATACCAACAATCTGGCCCTGGTGAATTTTGTTTTTTGCATGTTTACTGCCATTCTGATAGATTTGTGATGTTTTCATTTGCAGTGCATTAAGATTCCGCTGGTTTATCCTATACAGTCACGGACACATAGATGAGTGTCAATTCTTCAGGGGTCTAATGTGAAACACAGCATTGCATTCTTAAAATGGAAGTTATATGTCGTCATGTGCCATTATAATTACGCCTCTAAAAACAAGGATTTTCTTTATCTCTTTTGAAGTATAACTAAAGGCAACATTTTTTTTTTTGGACTCCCATCACCTTATCCAAGCTAAAAAAAAAAAATGAGTGTTGGCTTTAGATACACTTTAACCCAGGGGTGTCCAACCTGCAGCCCACGTGCCGCGTGCGGCCCAAGACAGCTATGAATGTGGCCCAACACAAAATCGCAAAATTACTTAAAAATTTAGATTTTTTGGGGAGTTTTTTGTAAACATGCGTTTACACTTAGTGAACACATGCGGCCGAAGAACAATTTGACAGCGTCTCTTTACTGGACTGTTATAAGTTTTATCTTCCTTGTTAATAAATAAAGCCAGAGCACTCCTATGGCCACATCCATAAACTATAATGGTAGAAGCAAGAAAAAAGGGCAGAAAAAAGTCCTAGGTCGGGCACACTAGACAGTATATGATTAAAAACATAGTACATAGTACATAGTACATAGTACATAGTAGGTGAGGTTGAAAAAAGACACAAGTCCATCAAGTCCAACCTATGTGTGTGATTATATGTCAGTATTACATTGTATATCCCTGTATGTTGCGGTCATTCAGGTGCTTATCTAATAGTTTCTTGAAACTATCGATGCTCCCCCGTTGAGACCACCGCCTGTGGAAGGGAATTCCACATCCTTACCACTCTTACAGTAAAGAACCCTCTACGTAGTTTAAGGTTAAACCTCTTTTCTTCTAATTTTAATGAGTGGCCACGAGTCTTGTTAAACTCCCTTGCGCTGAAAAGTTTTATCCCTATTGTGGGGTCACCAGTACGGTATTTGTATATTGAAATCATATCCCCTCTCAAGCGTCTCTTCTCCAGAGAGAATAAGTTCAGTGCTCACAACCTTTCCTCATAACTAAGATCCTCCAGACCCTTTATTAGCTTTGTTGCCCTTCTTTGTACTTGCTCCATTTCCAGTACATCCTTCCTGAGGACTGGTGCCCAAAACTGAACGGCATACTCCAGGTGCGGCCAGACCAGAGTCTTGTAGAGCGGGAGAATTATCGTTTTATCTCTGGAGTTGATCCCCTTTTTAATGCCAATATTCTGTTTGCTTTGTTAGCAGCAGCTTGGCATTGCCTGCCATTGCTGAGCCTATCATCTACTAGGACTCCCAGGTCCTTTTCCATCCTAGATTCCCCCAGAGGTTCTCCCTGCAGTGTATAGATTGCATTCAGATTTTTGCCACCTAAATGCATTATTTTACATTTTTTTACATTGAACCTCATTAGCCATTAAACAAAAGCTTTCTTAGTACAAAAATATATATTGTGCAAATAGAGCAAGAAACAATAAGAATTAAAAACATGTATATAAGGTTGTAAACATAATATACATGGCGCAGATGGATACTTGCACCATGTAGGCGCAGTGAGCCCCTGTACGTCAACGTGTTTCGCTGTTTTGCTTCATCAGGACACACTCAGGGGTTGTTTAAAAAAACAGGTCTTGATATCTTATCAGCATGAAAACGTATGCAGATGAAGACAAACAGTTTCCCTGTTGGACATCAAACATCACCATGTGAATAGAGTAATATGTTTCCCAAGTACTTGTAAACATGTGGCAGGTGGTTCTGGCTTTCACACTATAAAAGTATAGTACAGCAGTATCCAGGGGTATAGGGGGGGGTGGAAATATCCACAGAGCTGCATTCGGCTAATAATCCAAGAGTACCGGCCAACACCAACCAAATCCCTAAAACTGGGGCAGCCTACCATATAATAAGCAATTGCTTTTGGAACTACGTAGAGTAATAGCCCACCAAAACTGCCTTCATAGCTATAATACCGGGAATACCCAGTTCCGGTGGGCTACTACTCTATGTAGTTCCAAAAGCAAATTTCTACTAATAAAGCTTATGTTTTTTAATCATATACCGTCTAGTGTGCCTCTAAAGTCCGACCTAGGGATTTTTTCTGCCCTTTTTTCTTGTTTCTACCATTAAAGTTTTATCTTGCCAAAGAAAAATATTCCACTCTTTACGATCACGCCTTATTCATGTCATCAGTTTTCATCAGCACCTATATTTGTGAGCAACTATTTTCAAGGACGAAGCACATGAAGGGCAAAATTAGAACCAAAAAATATCTGATGAGCACCTTGAGAATTCATTGAGAATTGCTACTACTGTAAAAATACTGTTTCAAATATCGCACTAGTTTTATGTTGCCCCCCCCCCCCTTTTTTGTAATAAAAAAATTACTAAAGAATTGTATTACTCAGGTACATTATCTAGATCAGTGATTGTTTTTGTTTTTTGTTTTTTAAATCAAGAAGAGCTTTATTGAAAAGGAAAAAAAAAGATACAGCAATTCCAGAACAGATCAGCATCCATAGTCAAAGCCAACAGTTCCATGTACAGAGTCAATATCATAACACAGACCAGCAAGTTTATCATAAATCATACCAGTAACACAATAAGTGAAAGACATTATGCAATGGAGGTAACTTCCTTAGTTTTCCAGCCATTCGACTAAATTCAATAGCCAATGGAGTTTACATTAACTCATCAGGAGCCTAACCAAGACTGGGCCAAGCTCGGGGTGTCCAACCATAGGCCCCAGAGGTTATCGTATTTACGAGGGCATCCCGTGTTGGTATATATACTTCTCCAACCAGAGAGTATCTCCAATACACTAACCATTCTTTATGAGACGGAGGTTAGGTGATTTCCAATGCTGAAAAATGACTCTCCGATTTTGAAAAAGGGCTCTAGCCAACTTCTCTGGTAAAGGCTGATAGTTGGAGGCCATCTAGTATGCCCAACAGGCATGGTTTAGGGTTGAATGGAATAGAGATCTGAAAAACGGCATTTAATGTGTTCAGTACCCAGTATACACCAAAAGTATTGGGACACCTACCTTTACACGCACAAGAACTTTAATGGCATCCCAGTCTTAGTCCATAGGATTCAATATTGAGTTGGCCTACCCGTTGCAGCTATAACAGCTTCAATTCCTCTGGGAAGGCTGTCCACAAGGTTTAGGAGTGTGTCTATGGGAATGTTTGACCATTCTTCCAGAAGCGCATTTGTGAGGTCAGGCGCTGATTTGGGCGAGAAGGCCTGGCTCGCAGTCTCAGCTCTTATTCATCCCAAAGGTGTTCTATAGGGTTGAGGCAGGCCAGTCAAGTTCCTCCACCCCAAACTCGCTCATCCATGTCTTTATGGACCTTGCTTTGTGCACTGGTGCGCAGTCATGTTGGAACAGGAAGGGGCCATCCCCAAACTGTTCCCACAAAGTTGGGAGCATGAAATTGTCCAAAATGTCTTGGTATGCTGACGCCTTTAAAAGTTAACTTCACTGGAACTAAGGGGCCAAGCCCAACCCCTGAAAAACAACCCCACCCCATAATCCCCCCTCCACCAAATGATTTGGACCAGTACACAAAGCAAGGACCATAAAGACATGGATGAGCAAGTTTGGGGTGGAGGAACTTGACTGGCCTGCGCAGAATCCTGACCTCAACCCGATAGAACACCTTTGGGATGAATTAGAGTGGAGACTGCGAGCCAGGCCTTCTTGTCCAACATCAGTGCCTGACCTCACAGATGTGCTTCTGGAAGAATGGACAAACATTCCCATAGACACACTCCTAAACCTTGTGGACAGCCTTCCCAGAAGAGTTAAAGCTGTTATAGCTACAAAGGTTGGGCCAACTCAATATTGAACCCTACGGACTAAGACTGGGATGCCATTAAAGTTCGTGAAGGCAGGTGTCCCAATACTTTTGGTAATATAGTGGATGTGCAGTTTGGGGCAACTCCATAGTAATTGAAATAAGTTGTCGTGGTCTCAGCAGCATTTACTGCAAGTAGGGTTGGCTAGGTCAGTGATTGTTAACTTGTGATCTGCCCGACTTTTTCTGCTCATCAGCTCTCCTTATTGTTCGTGTATTTTGTTTGTGGCCGAAGACAATTCCTTTTCTTCCAATTTGGCCCAGGAAGGTCAAAAGGTTGGACACCCCTGCTTTATCTCATGGAACTACAGAACAGGTGAATGTGCAGTTTGTTTGGCCCAGTGCTTGTGATGTCATAATGTCTCAGTTTGGGTTGTCAGGCACTGGTTTGCCCAACATCAAAGCCTGCCTTTTGAGTTCACAATTCACCGACACTCAGCTTGGTTGTTATTTATGCTGAGCCACTGCCCCTGTAAAATAATTTAAACACAATAAAAGTATAAAATAATATTTTAATATAATAATAAAAGTATAATATAGTAATACAAGTCTACTAATTTTGTAACAAAGTATCATCTCTATCCTAAACTGTTCCACCATTGGCTCCAACTTTTCCTGTCTGTACCATTTCAGTAATACCAGAATACACTAAACCCAGCCTCATGGTTTTTGCAGGCAGTTAAACAGAATGGATCTCTCTATGTCAGTTCTGTAAGTGTATTGGTCTTTCTGTATTATGTATTTGTGTACAATATGCTTTGTCTGCAAGTCAAAGGCCCAGAATGTGCTTCACAGTGTATCCCTGTGGGCTTTCTTTTGTTATGTTTGTTCATATTTCCCCGTCAGTTCAGCATGTTTGTTCATACCTTGTCATCGCATTGTCTCCTCCATTCAGAATGCCGCTTATAAGCACAACACTATTAACCTTGGCATGCTGCACTCAGGATCGCTCGCGGGCATGCATGGTGGCAAAAGCATGAGTTATACTATGCATCCGTCAGCTCACTACCAAGACATACCTCTCTACAATGTAAGTATGCGGGCCCGGCCGCAGGACACTCAGATGACTCCTGTTGTTTTATGTATTCCCTTTTCTTAAAGGATCAGTCCATTTTTTTGTAGGTGGATGCTGGTGACTGCTTCTTAAATCTCTCAAAGACTCCAGTGCTGAAGTACCCCCCCCCCCCCCCCCCTTCCACACACACCCCTAAGTTGTAGCTCTGCCATGGCCACAAGGCTCTAACATAGCCAGTTATTTATTCATTCTGGAGATGGATTATGCGTTATGGAAAATCCATTATGGAGAGTTCATCCTTGATTGGCTATGGTAGGCAAACTGCAAATTCTGCTGGGGAGGTTTCACTATGGAGTGCAAATATAAGATGCCGGCATGGGAATCAGCTTGCTAGTGACCACATAATACCGAAATATCCATTTTGGGGGAGTGTATTCTTTAAGGATTCATATGGCCAAAACTGATATTTCAACGCCAAGTGGATACTGGCCAGTCAATTCAGCCATAGGCTTCTTATACGGCTCAGGGACTCCAGTGATGATGAGATATCTTCACCTGAGATCCCAGCTCTGCCCTTCTGTCATCAACATTATTTGAGGCTCTTAAAATGGTTGTACACCTCTGAAATGAAAAATGAACCAAGCATATCCGTCTATACCCAGATAGCAAGCATTTGTTCTGCAAGTTAAAACGACTTGCTAAGCTGTTGCTAGACTTGCCGGGCTTCACAAGTTTGTTGCACAATTACAGCAAGTCCGCATTGTATGACTCCAAATCAACTTTCTTTGCAAACATCTGCAAAGTCTGCTGCAAGTTCTGGTTCAGTTATTTTGTGCAATAGTCCTCCCACCACAGGGGTCACTGTGGCTGAACTTTCATGCTGTAGACTTGCAGAGCTATTGCTGTAGACTCACCACTGCAACTTTGCTCTTGCTAGAGACTTGCCACGCAAATTTGCTACAAATTGGAAAAATGTCAACTAGAACTTGTACTTTAAGTGTTCTGCAAGTGTACAACTAGCCAGGGAAAATATGCAGCAAGTTAACAGACTTACAATTCAACACTGCCACAATCTTGTAGCAAGTTATCCTTGCTATCTGGGTAGTGTGTACCTACATCAATTGTTAGCACATAGCGTGGTTCCTTTCTGCTCTGTTATTCTTCTGATATCTGCATGAGTCACTTCTGACAGTCTATGCTCTATGCCAGGGGTCTCAAACTGGCGGCCCTCCAGCTGTTGCGAAACTACAAGTCCCCTGAGGCATTGCAAGGCTGACAGTTACGAGCATGACTCCCACAGGCATAGGCATGATGGGACTTGTAGTTTTGCAACAACTGGAGGGCCGCCAGTTTGAGACCCCTGCTCTATGCCATGGGTGCTCAACCTGTGGCCCTCCAGTTGTTGGGGAACTGCAAGTTCCAAGAGACATTGCAAGGCTAGCAGTTACAAGCATGACTCCCACAGGCAGGGGCATGATGGGAATTGTAGTTCTGCAACAGCTGGATGGCCACAGGTTGAGCACCCATGCTCTATGCCAACACCAGAAAATCCAGAGAGATGGCCCCACCCCTCCAGCACACAACAGGTGATTGATAGCCTCAGTTGTGCATGTTTCCCTATGAGACTGTGTAGATGGGAGGGTGTCCTTTCCTTCCACCCAGGTCTCAGATTACACTCAGCTCTATGCTGTGCAGCTTGTGACATCATATCCCCGCCCCCTGCCTTCTGAAGCTCAGAAATACTGTGTAAGTTCTGGACTTTGAATGGCTCTAAAAAAGATCGTCCTGCAGATAAACAGATGCAACTTATGTAGGAGGATATTTAATCTCTGTGTATCCCCTGAAGCTTGCCACTTTACTGAGTTTATGTAAGGGTTTACAACCACTTTATTCTCAAGACTTCGTTCTCCTTTAATTGAATTTTTAATTAGTTTGACATCTTAGCTCTGGTTCCCTGAGAGGTACAAGAAGCCAGTTGCTCCCTTTGATTCACCAAAGACTGAAATGTTGTGTTTTGTGTGGACTGACCCTTCAATAAATGTATTGTGTGTTTTTGTATTGTTTTTATAACTTCCTTCCAGAGCAGCATAATTATGTAGAATTCCAGCTTTGCCTTTAGCCATGTGTTAATCAAAGACAATTTCAAGTGTGCTGTGTGTCCTTTTACTCCACAAAGGCTTTCTGAGAATTAGTGCCCAATCACGTGGAAGCTATTCCTGCAGGCCATCAGGACAAACCAGGACTTCCATTAGCTGGACCCAAGACATATTTCTTCATTAGTTTCAGGCCAGTGACAGCCACTAATAAATACAGAAAGATGACCTACATGATGTACATTGTGTTTGTATCTGCAGATAACAGATATTTAGTGAATAAATAGGGAATGGAGATAGATAGATAGATAGATAGATAGATAGATAGATAGATAGATAGATAGATAGATAGATAGATAGATAGATAGATAGATAGATAGATAGATAGATAGATAGATAGATAGAGAGACAGAGAGACAGAGAGACAGAGAGACAGACAGACAGACAGACAGACAGACAGACAGATAGATAGATGGATGGATGGATGGATGGATGGATGGATAGATAGATAGACAGACAGATATGTAAATAGAAAGAATATACATATATACTTTACATATACAGTGCTGTGAAAAAGTATTTGCCCCCTTGCTTTTTTTTTTTTTTTTTGCATATTTGTCACATTTAAATTGTTTAGATCATCAAACAAATCTTAAAGGAGTTGTAAAGGCAGAACATTTTTTTATCCTAATGCATTCTATGCATTAATTAAGATAAAACAAACTTCTGTGTGCAGCAGCCACACCATCACCCCCTAATACTTACCTGAGCCCCATCTCTGTCTAGGGATGTCCACGAATCCTTCAGCCGTCCAGGACTCTCCCTGCTGATTGGCTGAGACACGGCAGCGGCTGTCAATCAAAGTCAGTTAGCCAATCAGGGGAGAGAGGGGGCAAGGCCGAAACGGCAGCTTTGTGTCTGAATGGACACACGGAGCTGCAGCTCGGCTCGGGTGCCTCCATAGCAAGCTGGAGGGAGGGGCCAGGAGCAGCAAAGAGGGACCTGAAAAGAGGAGGATCGGGGCTGCTCTGTGCAAAACCAACTGCACAGAGGAGGGAAGTATAACATGTTTGTTATTTTTTTAAAAATGAGACGTTACCATCACTTTAATATTACACAAAGATAAACCGAGTAAATACAAAATGCAGTTTTTAAATGATGAGTCTAATTTATTAAGGGAAAAAAGCTGTCCACAGCTGCCTGGCCCCATGTGAAAAAAGTAATTGCCCTCCCTTTGCTAAATAATGAATGAACTGTGATTAACCACTTTTTTTTAAGTTAAATTTCACTTGCCACACCCAAGCCTAATTACTGCCAGGCCTGTTGAATCAAGAAATCACTTAAATAGAAGCTGTCTGACAAAGTTAGGCCAGGTTCACACCTATGCAGGTTGCAGTTTGCATATTGCAGGTGCATTTTGTGTTTTTCAATACACATTTTTGACAGGCCCAACATGCTAGAAAACCCTCCAACGTGGCTGAATTAAAACAATTCTGCAAAGAAGAGTAGACAAAATTCCTCCACAGCGATGTGAAAGTCTCATTGCCAGTTATCACAAACGCTTGGTTGCAGTTGTTGCCGCCAAGAGTGCCACAACCAGTTTTTAGCTTTGGGGGCAATTACTTTTTCACATAGGGCCAGGCAGGTTTGGACAGCGTTTTTCCCTTAATAAATGAAATCATAATTTAAATTTAAAAACTGCATGTTGTATTTACTCAGGTTACCCTTATGTAATATTAAAATTTGTTTGATGATCTGAATCATTTAAGTGTGACAAACATGCAAAAAAATAAAAATCAGGAAGGGGGCAAATACTTTTTTCACAGAACTGTATAATCTACACTTAGTACCCCATAATGACAAAGTGAAAACAGAATTTTAGAAATGTTTGCAAATGTATGAAAAAGGAAATATGGAAATATCACGTTGGTATAAGTATTCCGATCCTTTGCAACAACACTTGATATTTAGCTCAGGTGCCTCCCATTTCCCTTGATCGTTGCTTAGATGTTTCTACACCTTGATTGGAGATCACCTGTGGTAAATTACGTAAATTGATTGGACATGATTAAGGCTGGCCATCCATTATACAATTTTCTTGTATAGATTTATTTTAGATTTACCAAAACCATATAATATGAGGTCAAATCTAAACACTTTCAATTTGTATGCAATCAGGCAGGCCCTTCTACTACACAGTTGAAGGTAAATCTAAGGCCCCTTTCACACTGGGGCGGTTTGCAGGCGTTATTGCGTTAAAAATAGCGCCTGCAAACTGACCTGAAAGTGCCGCTGGTGTGTCTCCAATGTGAAAGCCCTGAGGGCTTTCACATTGGAGCGGTGCGCTGGCAGGACGGTAAAAAAAGTCCTGCTAGCAGCATCTTCGGAACGGTGAAGGAGCGGTTCCTCCACCGCTCCTGCCCATTGAAATCAATGGGACACCGCAGCAATACCGCCGGCAAAGCGGCTCTGCAGAGGCCCTTTGCGGTGGTTTTTAACCCTTTCTTGGCCGCTAGCGGGGGGTAAAACTGCCCCGCTAGTGGCCAAATACCGACGGTATAGCGGCGTTTTTTACCGCCGACGCCGCCCCCGCCCCAGTGTGAAAGGGGCCTAAAGGAAATTGAATAAGAAAATTGTATGGTGTATGGCCAGCTTTAGAAAGACACACACCTCTCATTAAAAGGCCCCACAGCTGACAATGCATACTATATCGGCGCAAAAGCCATGAGATTAAAGGAACTGCCTGCAGAGCTCAGAGACAGGATTATTGCAAGGCACAGATCTGGGGAAGGCTACAAAAAATTCTGCTGCATTGAAGGTTCCCAAAGAGCACAGTGGCCTACATAATTCTCAAATGGAGGAAGTTTGGAAACACCAGGACTCTTCCAAGAGTTGGTCACCCATCCAAACTGAGCAATCATGGGAGGAGGGCCTTAGTAAGAGAGGTGACCAAGAACCCGATGATCACTCTGAGATCCTGTGTTGAGATGGGACAAAGTTCCAGAAGGACAATCATCACTGCAGCCCTTCACTGATTTGGACTTTAGGGCAGAGTGTCTCAAAACACATGAAAGGCCTCTTGGAGTTTGCAAAAAAAGCACCTAAAGGACTGTGAGGAACATGATTCTAAAGGGCCGTACACACGATCAGACTTTTTGACAACAAACATGCAAATTAGCTGTTTTGGAGCAACATCCGACCATGTGTACGCTCCATCGGACAAACTTTTTCTGTTTCCATCGGACTTTTGTTGGCTGTGCGAACGGACAAACTTTCCTGCAACAAAAGTCCGATGGAGCAAAGCCATCGGACTTTTGTACAAACTACAGTACGCAGCCGCGAGAATGTTTCCAGTGCGATCGGATCGCGCTGGTTCTCGGCGGCAGGGTACTGTACATCTCGTGCTAGCTGCAATAGGAAAAACACATTTTCCTACTGCGGCGGGCACGAGAGGTAATTCCCCTCTGGGGAATACCAAGCCCTTGGGTCTGGTATGGATTTTAAGAAGAAGCCCCTACGCCGAAAAAACGGCGTGGGGGTCCCCCCCAAAATCAATACCTGACCCTTATCTGAGCACGCAGCCTGGCTGGTCAGGAAAGGGGGTGGGGACGAGCGAGCGCCCCCCCCCCTCCAGAGCCGTACCAGGCCGCATGCCCTCAACATGGGGGGGTAGGTGCTTTGGGGGAGGGGGGCACCCTGTTGATGAGGACAAGGGCCTCTTCCCGACAACCCTGGCCGTTGGTTGTCGGCGTTTGCGGGCGGGGGGCTTATCGGAATCCGGAAGTCCCCTTTAATAAGGGGGCCCCCAGATCCCGGCCCCCCACCCTATGTGAATGAGTATGGGGTACATCGTACCCCTACCCATTCACCTAGGGAAAAAAGTGTCAACAAAAAACACAGTACACAGATTTTTAAAGTAATTTATTAGGCAGCTCCGGGGTCCTCTTCCGACTTCAGGGGTCTTGATCCGACTTCGGGGGTCCTCTTCCGACTTCGGGGGTCTCTCCGGCGTCTTCTCCCGGTGTCTGCACCTTCTGCCGGCTCCACCGCTATCTTCTGGCGCTCCTTTGCCAGCGGTGGTCCGGACTTCTGGATCATCTTCTTCCCTCTTCTCTTCCAGAGATGTTGACACGACGCTCTCTCCAGCGGTCATAGGATGGCATGACCACGTCCCCTTATGACCTCACAGTCCCAGCATGCCCCGGGACTGTGATGTCATAGGGGGGCGGGGTCACCGCCTATATAAGTCCGTTGCGGAGCGCACAGAGAGCATTCTGGCTGGAGAGAGCGTCGTGTCAACATCTCTGGAAGAGAAGAGGGAAGAAGACGATCCAGAGGTCCGGACCACCGCTGGCAAAAGAGCGCCAGAAGATAGCGGTGGAGCCGGCAGAAGATGCGGACACCGGGAGAAGACGCTGGAGAGACCCCCAAAGTCGGAAGAGGACCCCCGAAGTCGGAAGAAGATCCCGGAGCTGCCTAATAAATTACTTTAAAAACCTGTGTAGTGTGTTTTTTTATTGACACTTTTTTCCCTAGGTGAATGGGTAGGGATACGATGTACTCCATACTCATTCACATAGGGTGGGGGCAGGGATCTGGGGGCCCCCTTATTAAAGGGGGCTTTCGGATTCCGATAAGCCCCCCGCCCGCAGACCCCGACAACCAACGGCCAGGGTTGTCGGGAAGAGGCCCTTGTCCTCATCAACACGGGGACAAGGTGCTTTGGGGTGGGGGGGCCCGCAGGGCGCCCCCTTCCCCCTAATCACCCACCCCCCATGTTGAGGGCATGCGGCCTAGTACGGCTCGGGGGGGGGGCGCTCGCTCGTCCCCACCCCCTTTCCTGACCGGCCAGGCTGCATGCTCGGATAAGGGTCTGGTATGGATTGGGGGGGACGCCCATGCCGTTTTTCCGGCGTGGGGGTTCCTCTTAATATCCATACCAGACCTAAGGGCCTGGTATGCCCCTGGAGGGGAACCCATGCCGGTTTTTTATTTAAAATTTGTCGTGGAGTTCCCCCTCAAGATTCATACCAAACACAGTGCCTGGCATTGGCGGGGATCCAAGTCGGATCCCTGCACCAGTGTCAACCCGGCTCGCAAGGTGTCAATCTCGCCAATAAAAGTGGCGTGATTGACACAATATCAGACAACAATACACAAGTTGACCAAAGGGTGGTGGTAAAGAGCTGAAAAACCACGTGATATGGTGAAAGTTGGCTGGAAAAGTCCTGTCGTCTGTATGCAAGACAAACTTTTGGGCAACACCCTTTGTACAAAAATCCAAGGGAAAGTTTGTACAAAGTCCTGTCGTGTGTATGGGGCTTTAGATTGACTGGTCTGGTAAAATCAAGATTAAACAGTTTGGCCTCAATTCTAAATGTTATGTCTGGAGGAAACCAGGCACTGCTCATCACCTGGCCAATACCATCCCAACAGTGAAGCATGGTGGTGGCAGCATCATGCTGGTGGGGGGTGTTTATTAGCAGAAGGGACTGGGAGACTGGTCAGGGGTGAGGGAAAGCTGAATGGAACAAATTACAGAGATATGCTCAATGAAAACTTGTTCAACAGTGCACAGGACCTCAGACTGGGCCGAAGGTTCACTTTCCAACATGACAACGGCCCTAAACACACAGCCAAGACAACAAAGGAGTGGCTTAGGGACAACTCTGTGAATGTCCTAGAGTGGCCCAGCCAGAGCCCAGACTTGAACCCAATTGAACATCTCTGGAAAGACCTAAAAATGGCTGTCCTCCCCATCCAACCTGACTGATCTTGAGAGGATTCGCAAGGGGGGTTGGCAGAAAATCCCCCATTCCAGGTGTGCAAAGCTTGTTGCTTCATACCCAAAAAGACTCAAGGCTGTAATTGCTGCCAAAGGTGCTTCAACAAAGTACAGAGTAAAGGATCTGAATACTCAAGTACATGTGATAATTCGGTTTTTTTATTTTTAATAAATTCACAGACATTTCTAAAATTCTATTTTCACTTTGTCATTATGGGGTACTGAGTGTAGATTAATGAGAAAAAAAATAATAAAAACATCTGTAGCATCAGACTACACAACAGTGAAGGGGATAGATAGAGAGATAGATAGATAGATAGAGAGATAGATAGATAGATAGATAGATAGATAGATAGATAGATAGATAGATAGATAGATAGATAGATAGATAGATAGATAGATAGATTGATTTAGATATGTGATAGAGCAGTATTATTATTGCCCTATGGTGGAAGAACTTTCTATTCTGCAGTAACAATGAAAGTAACAGAAATTGGAAACACGTCACCTTTTCAGAAGGAAAAGTAATAAATGTAACACTGCTGTGATACCTGCAGGATATGCATTCATGATTTATAAATCATATATTCAGCTTATCCCTGTGTAGCCTCTATGTTCTGGTTTTCTGTACAGCTGTGTATTTTATTTTCCATTCACCCCTGTGTTCCAGATGTCTCTGGCCTTACTGATTCTGTGTATTTATATCCCATACACCAGCATATATAAAGTGTTTCAGGTGTCCGCAGCCTCCCTGGTCATATGTATTTATATTCCATGCAATGGGATACTGTATATCATGTTCCAGACATCCTGGGCCTTCCTGGTATATACCATACACCAGTACATTGTATTCCAGATGTGCTGGCCTTCCTGGTTCTGTGTATTTATGCTCCATGTATAAATATATATCATGTTCTGGATGTCCCCAGCCTCCCTGGTTCTGTGTATTTATCCCTTTCATGACTAAGCCTATTTTTGACATTTGGTGTTTACAAGTTAAAATCTGTATTTTCTGCTAGAAAATTACTTAGAGCCCCCAAACATTATATACTAGAGAATCTAGAGAATAAAATGGCGATTGTTGCAATATTTTATGTCACACGGTATTTGTGCAGCGGTGTTTCAAACGCAACTTTTTGGGAAAAGGGACACTTTCATGAATTTAAAAAAAACGAAGTAAAGTTAGCCCGATTTTTTTGTATAATGTCAAAGACGATGTTACGCCAAGTAAATAGATACCAAACATGTCACGCTTTATAATTGCGCGCACTCGTGGAATGGCGACAAACGACAGTACCTAAAAATCTCCATAGGCAACTCTTTAAATTTTTTTTTTACGGTTACCAGGTTAGAGTTACAGAGGAGGTCTAGTGCATATGCATGCATCATACATGCTAGGGGGAGTACAACTGGGGGAATCCATGGTGGAGAAGGATCTGGGGGTTTTGGTAGATCATAAGCTCAATAATAACATGCAATGCCAAGCTGCGGTTTCCAAAGCGAGCAAAGTCCTTTCTTGTATTAAGAGAGGTATGGACTCCAGAGAGAGAGATGTAATTTTGCCCCTGTACAAATCATTAGTAAGACCTCATATGGAATATGCAGTTCAGTTTTGGGCACCAGTTCTCAAAAAGGATATCGGGGAACTGGAGAAAGTGCAGAGAAGGGCAACCAAACTGATAAGAGGCATGGAGGAGCTCTTTACGGTCAACCCAGAGGACAAGGGGACACTCTTTACGTCTAGAGGAAAAGAGATTTCATCTCCAAATACGCAAAGGTTTCTTCACAGTAAGAGCTGTGAAAATGTGGAATAGACTCCCTCCAGAGGTGGTTCTGGCCAGCTCAGGAGATTGGTTTAAGAAAGGCCTGGATACTTTCCTAAATGTACATAATATAACTGGGTACTAACATTTATAGGTAAAGTTGATCCAGGGAAAATCCGATTGCCTCTTGGGGGATCAGGAAGGAATTTTTTCCCCTGCTGTAGCAAATTAGAGCATGCTCTGCTAGGGTTTTTTGCCTTCCTCTGGATCAACTGAGGGTATAAAATTGGGTATATTGGATTGTACGATATTTTTTCTTATATTTATTTATTGTTTATAAGGTTGAACTGGATGGACTTGTGTCTTTTTTCAACCTGACTAACTATGTAACTAACTATGTAGTCATAGAATTATTGCTTTCTATCTGATGATTGTGGCGATACCTCACGTGTGTGATTTGAACACTGTTTACATATGCGGGCGCGACTTCCGTATGCGTTTTCTTTGCTGCACGAGCTCGCAGGGACGGGGGCGCTTTAAAAAAATGTTTTTTTCCTATTTATTTTTATATTACTAAATTGTGTTTAAAAAAAAAAAAATGTATCTTTTTTATTGCTGTCACAAGGAATGTAAACATCCCTTGTGACAGTAATAGGTGGTGACAGGTACTCTTTATGGAGGGATCTGAGGTCTAAAAGACCCCAAATCCCTCCTTTGCACTTCAAAGTATTCAGATCGCCGTTTTCGCTCTCCATATACCAACATATATTTTGTTCTGGATGTCCCCAGCCTCCCTGGTTCTGTGTATTTCTATTCCATACCCCAATATCAGGGGCGTAACTACCACCATAGCGACCCATGAGGGCGCTATGGGGCCCGCAGCCAAGTGGGGCCCAGTGAGGATGAGAGCACCGCCGGCACAGTCTCCCAGCCAGGGGAAGAGAGAGAAGAGGAAGAGGCAAGCTGTGACCTGTGCCCAGTGCAGTGTGACCTGTGCCCAATACAGCCTGGTCTGCCTGTGCCCCATACAGCCTCACCTGTGCAGAGGAAGAGGCAAGCCACCCGGATCAGCAGAGAGCTGAATTGCCCGATGTAATAGCTTTCATTAGAACTTCATTAGAACTTCATTAGAACTTCCAGTGTTCCCGGGGCTCATGTCACATAGCTCCACCTCTTGGCCGGGCCCTTTGATAGACAGAACGCCAATCCAATGCGGGACGTGTGACGTCATCAAAGGCGTCAGGCTAAGTGACGATGAGCCCCGGGAAAACGGGAAACACAGGTCACGCTGTATGGGGCACAGGTCACGCTGTATGGGGCACAGGTCACGCTGTATGGGGCACAGGTCACGCTGTATTGGGCACAGGTCACGCTGCATTGGGCACAGGTCACGCTGTATGGGGCACAGGTCACGCTGCATTGGGCACAGGTCACGCTGTATGGGGCACAGGTCACGCTGCATTGTGCACAGGTCACGCTGCATTGGGCATAGGTCACGCTATATGTGGCACAGGTCACGCTGCATTGACACTAGGGCAGCTGTGGGGGGAGCTGTTTGCAGGGGGGCCCCATACAACATTTTGCTATGGGGCCCTGCTATTTCTAGTTACGCCCCTGACCAATATGTATTGGAGTTGATTAAAGAGGAAGTAAACCCTGATGGGTTTTACTTCCTTTTTATTTCCCTGCAAAGGTAAAGCATAATGGGCTACTCTGCATTTCAGGTTTCTGAAATTTCGAAAGAAATTGAAAACCAAACTTTTTTGTACAAGCTTTTGGAGTCACCTAATTTTAATGGGGTGTGATGGACAGACCCCCATGTTTTGATTTTGTATGTTGTAATGCTGGTATGCTGGCTCTCTTAAGGTCTTTTTAATGTCAATGTCTTTTGTTTTGCACATTGAGGCCTTCGGGGAGGACTGCATAGGTTAAGCATTTTAATAAATAAATAAATAAATACAGATGTCAATGTAGATCGCAGCCCGAAATCGCAAAAAATAGAACAGAAACTACTTTTTGAAATCGTTGCAGCGCGGCAGATGCGGTGTCACACCGATTAGGACGGTGCCATTGGCAGCAATTGCTGCCGATTTGACATGTAAAATTGCATGTCAGAACGCTCCAGTGTGAACCAGGGCTTAAAGGGGTTGTAAAGGTAATTAAAAAAAAAAAAAATAACAAACATGTTATACTTACCTTCACTGTGCAACTCGTTCTGCACAGAGTGGCCCCGATCCTGCTCTTCTGGGGTCCCTCGGTGGCTGTTTCAGCTCCTCCCCGCAAGAACTAACCACCTTAATGCGAGCTCCCTCGCATGGTGGTTAGTTCTTGCGGGCGCGCTCCCGTGATACAGCCGGCGGCTATAGCCGCTCACTGTATCACTCGGCCCCGCCCCCTGGTGCGCCGCGTCATTGGATGTGATTGACAGCAGCGCGAGCCAATGGCTGCGCTGCTTTCAATCCATCCACTGTAGCCAATCAGCGGCCAGGCTGAGCGGCAAAATGGATGTCGGGAGCGAACGGCTGACTTTTGAGGCGTCAGGTAAGTAAAACGGGGGGGCTGGGGGCGGCGGTATTGTCGGAAGTTTTTTCACCTTAATGCATAGAATGCATTAAGGTGAAAAAATGTTTACCTTTACAACCCCTTTAACTGATGAATAAATGTGTTTTTTTTTTTTATATTTATTTTTTTAGATACGTATTATAGCAAAAAGTTAAAAAAAATGTTGCTCTTTGTTTTTGTTTATAGCGCAAACAATAAAAACCGCAGTGGTGATCAAATACCACCAAAAGAAAGCTCTATTTGTGGGAAAAAGAGGACATTAATTTTTTTTGGGTACAGAGTCACACGACCGCGCAATTGTCAGTTAAGGCGACACAGTGCCGTATCGCAAAAAATGGCCTGGTCATTAAGGGGGCAAATCCTTCCGATCCTTAAGTAGTTAAGTTTTGAGAAAAAAAATGGAAGCTGATTGGTTTCTATGCAGAGCTGCACAAGATTTTGTACACTCCAGTTTTAGTAAATCCACACCATTGTGTTCCAGATGTTCCCGGCCTCCCTGGTTCTGCCTATTATATTCCATACATCAATATACTGTGTTCTGGATGTCCTTGGTTCAGTGGATGGCCTCCTCTTGTTTGAGTCCTGTGCTTCTCTCTGTCCCTGTGGTTTGTCTGTTTCTTTGTGATGCATTCTGATAACACTTATAAGAAACAGAACAAACCTGTCTGCCCTCCTGCCTCAGTGGCCTGCAGTGCCAGTCGGGAAAATATTTTTTTTTCCTTCAGAACAAAAGACCCAGTAGCTGTTGGCAACACAGACAGTGCCTATGGAAATAGTTAAGTGTGAGCCAGCAAGCCCAAACTTCAGATTTGCCTTTTTCCATCGTATGTTTCAGGCAAGTGACAGCCTTTAAAGAGGAACTGCAGTCTGCTCACATAATTTGTAATAAAAACATCTTTTCCATTCTGAAGCTTCCCTCCGACCACTTTGCATATTATTTTATATATACTGTGATTCTGTATTTTCCAAATATGCTGCAGAAATCTCCCTCCACTGAGTCTGGCTGCAACCATTTTAATTGTGGGCAGCTGAAGCTGCTGCCTGTTCACTTCCTGGATTTACACAGTCACACAGAGGCACACCTCCAGCTCTGCAGCTCACATTGGCCCTCTTATGACTCATCCCCCTCCCTTCCTGGCAAACTCTCTTAGAGCTGTGCATGATGTCATAAGCATAGGCTAAAGACCAGACAAGAAACAGGAAGTGGGCCGTACTGGCAGAAAAAAAATGTTTTACTATCCAAAGTTAAAACAACAAGGGCAGAAGATTTAATAGATTGTATTTATTAAAGTGGACCTTCAGTCATTTTTTCAACTTTCAAAAGAACTGATATGCTGTGCTGAATATTTATATCAGAAACACCAACCAAATTGAGGTAGTTACTGTGACAGACTCAACCATGACAGAGGCTTTTGGAGGGGACTGAATGCTAGCCTCTTGCCTACTGACTATGGGCCCTGGTTTGTTCAGCTCTCCATGCCCTCTTATGTCTAAGTTACCCTGTGTCTATTAGGGGCATAGGGTGGCCAAGCAAATGGGACAGTAATATTTATCCACAATATATCCCAGGAAATATACAAAGACTATTCCTGATTTATTTGATTCTGAACTATACATGTTAATTGAAACAGCTGATCACATTGGCCTCTGTACAATGTAGGAGACGGATAGTCTGCTACTGGTGATCCCCTGCTATTGTGTGAAGGTGTCCTGTGTTTATACTTATGATAATGTGTATTGTGTCTTCTGAGCTAAAGGACGGCAAGTCTGACCTGAAAGGTCATACCTCTGAGTCACCTGGGCTGGTTAAATGACTAGTTAATTAGCTCATGTTAATTTATGTTTCTGGTTACAGTTTGTATTGTTAGCATAATATAATCAGAAGGGGGGAACCTCCTTCTCAAGTGTATAAAAGTCTGTACCTGTTTTCAAATAAACAGTTCATGTTCCAGCTTTGCAGCCGAACGAGTCCTGCCTAGTTCTCGGTTGTAATATGTGGCTATAATATCAAATATATATTCAGACTGGAGGAAGTGGTATATGGCCGAAGCACTCAAGTAGAGTGGGGGATGTTCCATTACAGTTACTTCTAAAAATCAAAATATGAATACATTGTACCTTTAAAGTTGAACTCCAGGCATCCAGCTAAATACATAGATAAAATACATTTATAGAAGCTGTTTACCTACTAAACATAATCACACACATAGGTTGGACTTGATGAACTTGTGTCTTTTTTCAACCTCACCTACTATGTAACTATGTAAACTAACTGTAATTCATCCATCCAGGCCTGAAACCTGAAACAGATCATCCACTGCTGCAGTTTTCCTTTCACTTACCGCTCTCTTCCCCACCCTCAACCTGTAACTGGGCAGTGAAAGTAGCAGCAGCAGACCAATGGGTTAACCTCTTTGTCACTCTGCTTTCTCCTCCTCCCAACATGTTGCTTGCACTGCAGCACACTTGGAGGATTCCTTATGCTCCTTCTCCCTTTATCTGAGCTCTTCTGTACACTGCAACAGGCTTATACTGTGTCAGATTCAGAAACGTATACTGCTTCCATTTACTTTAATAAATGTAAATGATGTATTAATGTTTACAGAGCTGCATTCAATTGTAACCTAATATCTGCCTGGACTTTAGCATCATCAAAAAGATATTGAGTAAATTGATAATTCTTTAGAAATCATCTACAGGTGTGGTCAATTAAAAGGTTTTGTGTACACCACTCTCCTCGTACCCTGATGGACGACACAAGATGCATCATAGTTTCCAACTGTTCTGGATTTGCCAGGACAGGCCCATATCTTGATGCTCTGTCTTGTCGTTGTTATGTCCCGGGATCACAGCATCAGCCTCAAGTTACTGTACATCCACAATAACCCAAAAAAGGCATTCATTGTTGGTATAGGGCCACGGGTGGCCAGCTGCCGCATATTTAGAGGTGGGACCTGGTCAAGGCCAACCCGTAAGGTGCCTTGATGTGATGGGAGGTCTTCACATTTTTAGAGGCAAGGTCTTGGCAGGACCAACCCATAAAATAGCCATGTTGGGAGGTCCCTACCTTTTTAGAGGCAGTTTTTGGGGAGAAAAACCCCGTAAAAATGGGCATGATGAGAGGTCCTCACATATTTAGAGGCAGTTTCTGTCCAGGACAACCCATAAAGAGGCCATGATGGGAGGTCCCCACATATTTAGAGGCAGTATCTGGGTAGGACAATTTGTAAAGTGCCATAATGGGAGGTCTCCACATATTTAAAAGCAGTTTCTTGGCAGGACAACCCATAAAATGGCCATGATGAGAGGTCCCTACATATTCAGAAGCATATTCTGGGCAGGGCAACCTGTAAAATGGTCATGATCAGGGTTTGGGAATGACCAACCCATAAAGTGGCCTTGATTGGAGGAACCCACATATTTAGATGCCGTTTCTGGGCAGGACAACCCATAACATGGTCATGATGGAAGGTCCCTACATATGTAGAGGCAGTTTCTGGGCAGGACAACCCATAAAATGGCCATGATGAGATGCCCCCACATATTTAGAGGCAGTTTCTGGGCAGGACAACCCATAAAATGCCCATGATGAGAGGTCCCTACATATTCAGAAGCATTTTGTGGGCGGGGCAACCTGTAAAATGGTCATGATATGAGGTCCCTACATATTCAGAGGCAGTTTCTGGGCAGGACAACCCATAAAATGGCCATGATAAGAGGTCCCTACATATTCAGAAGCATTTTCTGGGCAGGGCAACCTGTAAAATGGTCATGATATGAGGTCCCCACATATTCAGAGGCAGTTTTGGGGCAGGACAACCCATAAAGTGGCCATGATGGAGAGTCCCCACATATTTGGAGGCAAGGTCTGGGTGTGATTTGGGCACATCCACCTGGAAAGTGGGCAGATTGTGGATGGGGCAAACAGTGTCCCAGAATCCAGGACATCATAATATTGGTAAGTATGAAACATGGAAACGTGTGGCTACAGATGGATCAATTCCAAATTTCAACCTTAAAAAACAGTTTACTTTTCTTTTTGGGAGATTAGTTGTCCAGAATTAGCCTGTTGATCATGAGAAAAAGGATGTTTGTTTTTCATCCGAAAGGTTATTCCCTTCAAGGATGAATCATATACCACACTGTGATTCATATTGGCAAACCAGCTTCGTTTTGATCGCTGGCTGAACACAGACTATAAGGGGGCGTTTATGACAGAATGCTCACAGATTGCTGCACTTGGGGGGAAAAACTGACCGCATCATTCACCTTCAGGAAAATTTATAAGGATTTTGTGAATAGCTTAAGCTAATAATTGAAGTAAGGCTTTGGAACACTGCATCTACATAGAGTGCTAGGGTCCTCCTCTGCACCAAACTGCCATGTGGGAGGCTTTGCTACCCAGGCTGTGGCTGCTTTCCAAAGAAACAAAACTGTAGGACATTGAACACCTTTTGTTTTGATCCATGTATTTATCTGATTTAAAGAAGAATTCCCAGTATGGATATTTTTATACATAGTTATATTGGTCCAGCTTGGACCAATGAACAATGTATGTACCATACCTGGCTGATGCCCCTGGCACTTGTACAAACACTGAAGTAGATACCGCTACTCCAGTGATTTCCCTTTGTTTCTGGGTGCCCTGACGAGCAGCTGCCCTGCTGCATTTTGATCATAGGAATTTGGCTCCTCATCCAATCAGAGAATGTTTGCATTCATTCAGAAAATGCAAAGCATTCTCTGAATGGCACCAATGCTAAGCGCCCGATCTCCTAGGTTCAGAATGCAGCAGGGAACCTGTCCGGCACAGGACCTGGATGCAAGTGAAGGTCACTGTAGTAGCGGTGGTGTCTACTTCAGTGATTTCTAGGTTCCAGCAGCATTGGCAATCTATTCTATATGCTTAGTTACATTGGTCCAAGCTGGACCAATGTTACTATATATAAAATATCTATGCCTTGAATTCCTCTTTAATCACTTCCCCTCTGGAGCAATATTTTTCATTCTTCGCACCCTATGTGATAGACTTGGGTAGATGACAGGTCCTCTTTATGGAGACAGTGGCCTGATAGACTCCTAATAGCTCCCCAGACCACTGCTCCAGCTGATCGAGCACAGATGGTGCTTTATCTGCTGTGCACCAAGCTTTTTAGCTAGGATTCAGACAGTTGTGAAACTGGAAATGCTCAGAGCTGAGCACTTCTGGGTTCATACTGCACAGAGGTGATTGGCATCCTGACCTCAGGAGAAGCCAGGCAGCCGAATCACCGAGTGGGACTGGCACCTGCGGCACCCAGATCACTTTTACACAAACGCCAGGAGCCTGCTCAGCAACATATGAACAAGGTCAGGTCTGAGCTTTTGTTAACCTGTTCACATCTTGGGCATATCAGATACGTCCAAAATGCTGAACTGGTTAAACTGAAAGTTCAGTTGGGCTTTAGCCATTAGACACATTTTTAGAATGTTTTGGATATGGTTGGAGATACAACCCAAAAAAAGGGGGGGGGGCAGGACAAACTGCCCAAACACTGCAATAGACTAGTTTCTCAAAAAAAAAAATAAATAAATAAATAATGGAAAAGTTAATAGAGCTAATCAGCCCAATCTTGCACCTGATCCAGCATCCCAATGTGACTCTCAGGTATGCGATAAGATGTTTAGGGTTACCCAGGGGCAAGTCGCACACGAAACAGCAGTACGTTGCAGCTCTACAGAGGATGGGCTGAATCCTCTCTGCCTGCCTTCAACTGAACTAAAATCCTCAAAAAAAACAGCTGGGGGCCTGCTCAGCAACATAGTAACAAGGTCAGTTGTTAGATCTTATAACCTGTTCACATTTTGGGCGTACCAGATACGTCCAAAATGCTGAACTAGTTAAACTGAAAAATCAGCCCAATCTTGCACCTGATCCAGCAGCCCAATTTGACTCTCAGGTATGGAATAAGATGTTTAGGGCTACCTAGGGGCAGTCACAACTGTTTCTAGAAGCAGTCATTATCACAAATGGAAGGTAATGTCCAAGTGTCCATTCATGGGGCAGGGGCAAGTCGCACAAGAAACAGCAGCAGGTTGCGGCTGTACAGGGTATGAGCTGAATCCTCTCTGCCTATCTTCAATCAAACTAAAATCCTTAAGGAAAACAGACAGGAAGTGGCTCAGCAACGTACAAACAAGGTCAGTTGTTAGATTTTATAACCTGTATACATGTGGGGCGTACCAGATACGTCCAAAACGCTGAACTAGTTAAACTGAAAAATCAGCCCAATCTTGCACCTGATCCACCAACCCAATTTGGCTCTCAAGTATTGAATAAGATGTTTAGGGCTACCCAGGGGCAGTTACAACTGTTTCCAGAAGCAGTTGTTATCGCACATGGAAGCCACTGTTCAAGTGTCCATCCATGGGGCAAGTCGCACAAGAAACAGTGGCAGCTTGAGGCTGTACAGAGGATGGGCTGAATCCTCTCTGCCTGTCTTCACAGAAATGCCCTTTCTGGGCAGACGATAGACCCAGCAGTCAATGCCTATTATGCTGCCATCGGTGTCATTATTTACACTCACCATAAAGGTTATTTAATTTTAGTCACAGTGGCACGCTTGCTCATACATACATTTCCCTGGCACGACTGCCTCATTATTATTTATCAGCCTCCAAACAGGAAAACCAGCACAGATAAACTACGCCATTTATCAACTGGTATATATCTCAGCGGCTACAGTTTTCTCCCCTCCGCGTAATAAATATATCTCCTTACTTCTCCCCCGGTGACAAATAGCTCCCAAAAAACTAATAAGATTTTAATAATTAAATCGACATTGCGCACCAACAAGGTTCCCTGTTCTGGGTGTAGGAGGCCGCTGTATTTTCTGTTCTGGTATCCGCTGCTATTGCCTAATGAGCTTAAAAATCAACTCGAGGCAGCACAGTAAAATCGATCAGTGGGCCGTTACCACTATCCAGCAAGCACTGCAGCTGGCTATACACTACAACAAATATTCATACGAACATTCCTATGAAAAGTCTTTGCACATTCAATGAATGTCATATATACGTGATCCCGCACTTCCGCCTGCGCCGCTTCTGCTGCGATAATTCACAGCAGAAGCCAATTTGCGGGTGCCGGGTACTCGATGTCCACCGGCACCCGCCGATCATCGGGCAGAGACTCAGAACGGAGCCCTGTCTATGTAAACAAGGCAGCGTTCCGTTCTGACAGGGGAGGAAGAGATGGATTCTGTGTTCCTGCAAAGCAGGGACAAAGATCCATGTCTTCCCCTAGTAAAAGCACCTCACATAGCAAACACAAACACTGGCTAGGCACACACAGTTAACCCTTTTATTGCCCTAGATGTTTAACCCCTTCCCAGCCAGTGCCTGTAGTACAGCGACAGTGCATATTTTTAGCACTGGTAAAGACAAAAATTGCGCTTACACTAATTAATATAAGCTGCGACTAAAAAAAGTAGTAAACCATGAATAATATATAAATCAATAAGTCGCGCTACAAACTAAAAATGACAACTGGCAAATGCCTAACAAGCCTCATAGAAATATGGGGATAAATAATAATCACTATATAGATGAATATTACAGATGAATATTATAGGAGTGCTGAGCAGTATAAATACACACTTTAAGGTTAAACCAAACTAAATGCTATTAGTTAGGTGGGACACAGATAACAATGACTATGTCCAAAAAAACAATATTGCAAGACCCAATCAATGACAGGTGAGTATCTCCAGTAACTTGTAGGAAAAATAGTGTGACAAATCTGTGAGAAAAAAAAAAAAAAAAAACTATAGCGTGATAAATAAGGGAAAATGGTATAAAATAATAGTAACAATAATCCCAAAAAAAGTCAGTGGCTCAACACAAACAATAATAATAAAAGTCCATCCGTGTGAAATTAAATTACATAAAAATGACTTGTCTCCAAGTGCTCTGTGGATATTATAACAGAATCTTGCTGTAGTGAAAAAATAGAGTGCGTAGACAGACCTCCACCTCTTGAGAAAAATTTCTGCCTCTTACCAGATAAAAATGGTCTCTTAATTACAGGAGACCCAGGGAGCGGATGGCTGCAACCCCAGCCAGGGATCTTTAAAGCAGGCACTCAGCGTCCAGGGACTCTCTCCCACCAGCCTCCGCAAATAGGGAAATGTCACCATGCAAAAAACAAAGTGACCACGTCCTGTTGTGACGAAACGACGTAGGGAGGAGGAGCTACGTCCCGACGACACCGCGACACACACACCCGGAAGACACGGGTTACTTTGGAGCCGGCCGGCTTTTTTCTACATGCTTGTAATTACCATGTTTCTGTAAGTGCAACTTTTAATTTTTATATTAATTAAAACGCTGGTTTTATACTATGTGGAGCACTTTGTTTTTTGCATGGTGGCATTTCCCTATTTGCGGAGGCTGGTGGGAGAGAGTCCCTGGACGCTGAGTGCCTGCTTTAAAGATCCCTGGCTGGGGTTGCAGCCATCCGCTCCCTGGGTCTCCTGTAATTAAGAGACCATTTTTATCTGGTAAGAGGCAGAAATTTTTCTCAAGAGGTGGAGGTCTGTCTACGCACTCTATTTTTTCACTACAGCAAGATTCTGTTATAATATCCACAGAGCACTTGGAGACAAGTCATTTTTATGTAATTTAATTTCACACGGATGGACTTTTATTATTATTGTTTGTGTTGAGCCACAGACTTTTTTTGGGATTATTGTTACTATTATTTTATACCATTTTCCCTTATTTATCACGCTATAGTTTTTTTTTTTTTCTCACAGATTTGTCACACTATTTTTCCTACAAGTTACTGGAGATACTCACCTGTCATTGATTGGGTCTTGCAATATTGTTTTTTTGGACATAGTCATTGTTATCTGTGTCCCACCTAACTAATAGCATTTAGTTTGGTTTAACCTTAAAGTGTGTATTTATACTGCTCAGCACTCCTATAATATTCATCTATAATATTCATCTATATAGTGATTATTATTTATCCCCATATTTCTATGAGGCTTGTTAGGCATTTGCCAGTTGTCATTTTTAGTTTGTAGCGCGACTTATTGATTTATATATATTTTTAGCACTGATCGCTGTATTAGTGTCACTGCTTCCCGCAAAAGGTCAACAGTGTCAGTTCGTGTCTGATTGTCCGCTGCAATATTGCAGTCCTGCTATAAGTCGCTGATCGCCGCCATTACTAGTGTAAACTAAATTAAAATGCCAGTATATATGTAGACGCTATAACAATCCCATTAACCAGGGGTCTTAAACTGGCGGCCCTCCAGCTGTTGCGAAAGTCCCATCATGCCTCTGCCTGTGGGAGTCATATGCTTGTAACTGTTATGCCCTGTACACACGGCCGGACTTTCCGACGGAATATGTGCGATTGGAGCTTGTTGTCAGAAATTCCGACCGTGTGTAGGCTCCATCGGACTTTTTCCATCGGAATTTCCGACACACACAAAGTTTGAGAGCAGGCTATAAAATTTTCCGACAACAAAATCCGATCCTTTAAATTCCGATCGTGTGTAGACAAATCCGACGCACAAAGTGCCACGCGTGCTTAGAATAAATTAAGAGATGAAAGCTATTGGCTACTGCTCCGTTTATAGGCCCGACGTACGTGTTTTACGTCACCGCGTTCAGAACAATCGGATTTTCCGACAACTTTGTGTGACCGTGTGTATGCAAGACAAGTTTGAGCCAACATCCGTCGGAAAAAATCCTAGGATTTTGTTGTCGGAATGTCCGATCAATGTCCGACCGTGTGTACGGGGCATTAGCCTTGCAATGCCTCATGGGACTTGTGTTTTGCAACAGCGGGAGGGCCGCCAGTT
This sequence comes from Aquarana catesbeiana, assembly GCF_042186555.1. Classification (NCBI taxonomy): domain Eukaryota; kingdom Metazoa; phylum Chordata; class Amphibia; order Anura; family Ranidae; genus Aquarana; species Aquarana catesbeiana. The sequence goes on along the minus strand of NC_133330.1, from coordinate 321,688,027 downwards.
TGAGACAACTGCCATAAACCAATCAATATAATAACCAAAACAATAAAACCATTAAAAAAAACATTAAAAAACCATAAACCAATCAATATACGCTTATTTGGATTTTTTTTTTACCAAGAACATGTAGCAAGTACATTTAGCAGAATACATATTGGCCTAAATTTATGAAGACTTTTTTTTATTGGATATGTTTTATAGCAGAAAGTAAAAATTTTAAATTTTTTTTTCCAAATTGTTGGTCTTTGTTTATAGCACAAAAAAACAAAAACGCAGAGATGATCAAATACCACAAAAAAAACTCTTATTTGTGGGAAAATACTAAAATACTTCTACTTTAATTACCGTATTTATCGGCGTATAACACGCACTTTTTCCCCCTGAAAATAGGGTGCGTGTTATACGCCGACAACGTACCTCGGAGGGGAAGGAGGGGGACGAATGCCGCCGGAAATCACTGAGCCGTCATCTCCTCTCCACTCGGCTCTCCGACACACAGTCCTGCCACTGGCATTGGACTAGTGTTCTGTCTATCACAGGAGCTGGTCCAATGCCGATGGCGGAGGTGGGACTGTGTATGTGACTGCCGTCTGAGAGCGAGGAAACAGATGACGGCTCGGTGATTTCATCAGAGATATGGTGAGCTGCATTGAGGGGGCAGATGGGTGCAGAACAGGCTGCAGGTGGGCACACAACAGGCTGCAGGTGGGCACACAACAGGCTGCAGATAGGCACACAACAGGCTGTAGATGGGCACACAACAGGCTGCAGGTGGGAACACAACAGGCTGCAGGTGGGCACACAACAGGCTGCAGGTGAGCACACAACAGGCTGCAGGTGGGCACACAACAAGCTGCAGGTGGGCACACAACAGGCTGCAGATGGGCACACAACAGGCTGTAGGTGGGAACACCACAGGCTGCAGATGGGTACACAACAGGCTGCAGGTGAGCACACAACAGGCTGCAGGTGGGCACACAACACGCTGCAGGTGGGCACACAACAGGCTGCAGGTGGGAACACAACAGGCTGCAGATAGGTACACAACAGGCTGCAGGTGAGCACACAACAGGCTGCAGGTGGGCACACAACAGGCTGCAGGTGGGCACACAACAGGCTGCAGGTGGGCACACAACAGGCTGCAGATGGGCACACAACAGGCTGCAGGTGGGCACAAACAGGCTGCAGATGGGCACACAACAGGCTGCAGATGGGTACACAACAGGCTGCAGGTGAGCACACAACAGGCTGCAGGTGGGCACACAACAGGCTGCAGGTGGGCACACAACAGGCTGCAGATGGGCACACAACAGGCTGCAGGTGGGCACACAACAGGCTGCAGATGGGCACACAACAGGCTGCAGGTGGGCACACAACAGGCTGCAGGTGGGCACACAACAGGCTGCAGGTGGGAACACAACAGGCTGCAGATGGGCACACAAAAGGCTGCAGGTGGGCACACAAGAGGCTGCAGGTGGGCACACAATAGGCTGCAGGTGGGCACACAACCGGCTGCAGGTGGGCACACAACAGGCTGCAGATGGGCACACAACAGGCTACAGATGGGCACACAACAGGCTGCAGATGGGCACACAACAGGCTGTAGATGGGCACACAACAGGCTGCAGATGGAGACACAACAGGCTGCAGGTGGGCACACAACAGGCTGCAGGTGGGCACACAACTGGCTGCAGATGGGCACTCAATAGCCTGCAGATGGGCACACAAAAAAGCTTTGTTTCCTGAAACTTCCCTCTTAAATTGGGGTGCGTGTTATACGCCGATAAATACGGTAGGTGTGCCTTAAAAGTCCATCATAGGTGTTTTTTTTTTTTTCGCTTTGGCTTGCGGGAATAAAAGGACATAACTTGAATTTTATGTATTTGTATTTTTATGTATTTGGTATTTGGTACAGTGTCGCAGGACCACGCAATGGTCAGTTAAAGTAACGCAGTGGCGGATCTCAAAAAGTGGCCTGGTCAGAAAGGGGGGGGGGGGGTAAATCATCCGGAGGTCAAGTGGTTAAAGCGTCAAACTATAGTTGTACAACTTTTAATAAAAACGTAATTTTATAATACAAGAATACACTTTAAACCGGGTAGAAATATAGATCTGAAGCTAAGATATATATTCTCACACCACCTCCTGGCTCATTTCCCACCATGTACTGCACATTGTTCCAGCTACACACTGTCCTGATCCTACTGTTTGTTGGTAAGTCTACATTATTTGTAGAGCTCTAATTATCCCGTGTAGCTCTAATTAGCCGGATCTCTTTGCTATGCAGGCTCCAGCGCCGGAGCGGGCCCATGTACCTGCGTGTAGAATATATCGGCCTTTTTTTTTATGGCTCGGAAAAAAAACATTTCTGCGATTTAGAGGAGCTGCAGAAGAAACGAGTCAGTTTTTGCAATGAACTTCAAAACATATGACTGCCATCATATTAAACCCGGATAAAAAATATAACCCAACGCAGCAGAGCCGTGAAAGAGAAGGAGCGGAAAAGAAGAGGCTCCAGGAAGACGCGACTTTAAATAACTGTGTAAAGGTAGCGACAAGCTGTCACCTCTAATTGGGTAACGGATGAATCAGCAGAGAGTAATTCAGTGCTGTTCAAAGACTGTAACTGAGCTTAAGTGTTAAAGCGCAGCGGGTCACGGCGTCGGCTTACTGCTAAATCGCCGCGGCTTGCAGGATGTGTTTCGCCATCTGTACAGGAATAGCGTTCTGTCCTAATTAATCAGTATATTATTTCATACGGGGCTCCATTTTTGAGTACGTTTCTAAGTCGATAAAACGCTACAAAAAAAAACAGTAAAACTACACTGCAATTTTCACCAGTACGACGTTTTTCCTTATTTTTATCCTTCTTCTCTTACTTACCGATACTTTTCCCCCTTTGCCCTGTAAGATGGAAAAAAAATTATCATTATTTTGGATAAAATCCACTGAAAACCTTGTTTTCTCTGCAGCGACATTGAACTCTACAAAGGGTTACATGGGCTATATTTAGGGGTCTCTCTCTATATATATATATATATATATATATATATATATATATATATAAAATTGCTGTGCAACCCTCTCAAGCATTCGCATTGCTGTCACGAATAATACCTGTATTTGGCCTAATATATTTATTTCCTATGATCTTTGGTTCCATCTAGTGGCCATAATGCTGTATTTTCCTGAAATTACTCAGTCAGAAAAAAAAAAATACCACATTGTGACCACTAGATGGCGCTGTTGATCATAGTGAGAAACATATTAGGCCAAAGTAAAGTAGAACTTTACATCTGTTAAATCTTCTGCCCTTGTTTTAACTTTAAATAGTAAGGATCCTTTCACAATGGGGCGGTTTGCAGGCGCTATTGCGCTAATAATAGCGCCCGCAAACTGACCCGAAAGTGCCGCTGCTTTCATTCCAGTGTGAAAGCCCCGAGGGCTTTCACACTGGAGCGATGCGCTGGCAGGACGGTAAAAAAAGTCTTGCTAGCAGCATCTTCTGAGCGGTGAAGGATCGGAGTGTATACCGCTCCTTCACCGCTCCTGCCCATTGAAATCAATGGGACGGCGCGGCTATACCGCCGGCAAAGCGCCTCTGCAGAGGCGCTTTGCGGTGATTTTTAACCATTTCTCGGCCGCTAGCGGGGGGGTAAAACCCCCCCGCTAGCGGCCGCATACCGACGGTAAAGCACCGCTTACAATAGCGGCGCTTTACCGCCAACGCCGACGCCCGCCCCAGTGTGAAAGGGCTCTTAAACATTTTTTTTTTTTCTGCCAGTAAATGCCAATACAGCCCACTTCCTGTTTCTTGTCTGGGCATTAGCCTAGGCTTATGATATCATGCACAGCCTTCTCTCTCACTCTCGTGAGAGTTTGCCAGGAAGGGAGGGGGGATGAGTCATAAGAGGGCCAATGTGAGCTGCAGAGCTGGAGGTGTGCCTCTGGGTAAATTCAGGAAGTGAACAGGCAGCAGCTTCAGCTGCCCACAGTTAAAATGGTTGCAGCCAGACTCAGTGGAGGGAGATTTCTGCAGCACATTTGGCAAGTACAGAATCACAGTATATATAAAATAATAAGCAAAGTGGTTGGAGGGAAGCTTCAGAATAGCAAAGATGTTTTTATTACAAATTATGTGAGCAGACTGCAGTTCTTCTTTAAGCCAAGTCATGACTAGCGCTTTTTTTTTAGCCCCCAGACAATTGTACTCAGAGTCCAGAAGTTGGGTTTTTTTTGGCCAGCTGCAGATACACCGGAAAGGGGATATATGATAAGAAAAGTTACACTATGGCCTCATGTTGCTCACCATTTCTGGCAGGTAAGTGTGGAGTTTAAAGTGGAGCTGCACCCCAAAGGGGTTTGCACCCTCCCCCCTCCACTGCCACATTTGGATCTTTTTTTTTTGGGGGGGGGGGGGTACCTGTCAAAACTATGTACCTGCTATCCCCTCACTTCTGGGTAAGATCGCCGATAGGCGATCTATGACATTTCCAGGCCCCTCCTTCTTCCCCCTGCTGCTTTCTGGGAAACACACGGGTCCCAGAAATGGCAGGACTATTCAGAAAGCGCAGCTCGACTTGCACATGCGCAGTAGTTACCCGACAGTGAAGCCTGATGGCTTCACTGCCAGTTTGCCTTACTTTCAATGCCGGCGCCTGCACCCAAAGCCAATTGATGAATCGTCTCAGGGTGCCGATATCGCGGGATCCGTGGACAAGCAAAGCCCACCAATAACATCACTCACCTAACGCATACTAAAACTTTTATAACTGAAAGAAAAACTAGGACAGTTTATACCTTTCCTGTTCTCCTGCAAAATGACAGGAGCACTTTAAATATATAAATAGTCTCCCGTATTGTGTCTCTTTATTTCCTGTGATCATAAGCTCCATCTAGTGTCCATAATGCAGTGTTTTCCTGAAGTACCTTAATCAGAACAATACCGCATTATGGCCACTAGATGGAGCTGTTGAACGTAGAGAATAAACATCTTGGGGCAAATATGGGGGTTATTCGTGGCGGCCGAGCAGAGATGTTTTATCAATAGACCTTTTTTGCCTCAGAAACTGAAAAAAATTTCTTGAAATAAAGTGGTCATTCCAGTCATTTCACCAAACCGTCTAAGGCCATAATGTGAAATTTTCCCGAAAAGGCCTCATTTAGGAATGTCACAATATCGCTACTAGATGGAGCTGACAATAATTGGAAATAAACTTATTAGGCCAAATACAGGGATTATTTGTCAGTGGTGCTAATTTAGTGTGAAACGGCCCCAAAAGTTTTGGATACTCCAAAAGTGAGATCTTCCTATACATAATACCCGTCTGTATTTCTGTCCTCCTGGAAGTTTTGTCTGTTCCTGTCCACCTTTGTGTGTTCCAGCTCCTTCTGGGCAGAGCAATGTTCAGGAACCAATAGAGCCCCCAAGAGATATAAGAAACTGGCAGGTGGTGTAACTCTAACGCCGCGTACACACGACTTGGATGGTTTTTCCGACGGGATTCCGCTCAAGCTTGCCTTGCATACACACGGTCACACAAAAGTTCTCTGAACTTCTGACCGTCAAGAACGCGGTGACGTACAACACTACGACGAGCCGAGAAAATGAAGTTCAATGCTTCCGAGCATGCGTCGAATTGTTTCTGAGCATGCGTAGGAACTTTGCAGATCGGAATTGGTACAGACGATCGCATTTTCGGATAGGAACTTTTTCTGACCGAAAAATTGAGAACGTGCTTCTCCAGCAAAATTCCGCCAGAAAAAGTCTGATGGAGCATACACATGGTCGCATTTTCCGACCAAAAGCTCACATCGGTCTTTTGCGGGCCGAATTTCCGATCGTGTGTACGGGGCATTAGACATCTACCGAACATTAAAAATGAATGAAATAAAATTTAAAAAAAAGAATGAAGTAGCGTTTTGGTTTGTGTTGCTCAGTTGCAGTGTAGGGCTGGCCATACATGGTGCGAATTCGCAGGATTCCCCCATCAACACAGACAGTGCTAACAAGGGAATCAGCCATTGTCTTCTCCTGGCAGGGGTAATTATGGCTAGCGGCTATAGCAGCCACTTGCGATAATCGGGAGCGAATCCGGCAGGCTGGTTTTACCCAACTGATCAACTTGGTACATTCAGCCTCCCGATTAAAGGCTCTTGCTGAACCGGCGGAGATTTGAACCATGTATGGCCAGCCTAGTTCTGCTTTAAGTGCCCAAGGTGGCTGCTTCTTCTGCCTCCCCCCTTGGCCCGGCTCTGCCTGTTGCTCTCCCTCCAGACAAGCACAGCTGGCAGAGTTGCCCCTTTCTTTCTCCGTAGCCACAAACAGGTTGGACAACAGTTATTTATAAGAACAGTTCTTTAATTTTCAGGTTATAAATGCACTTTTCTCTATCTTCTATAGTCTGCAGGCACCTTAAGGCCTTAAGGCTGCATTCACACCCGTGCGTTGCGTTTTTTTTTCTGGCTTTATTTTTTTACGTTTGTAGGCACATTTTTGAGCGTTTTTGTACAAAGTTTTTTTAAAGCATTTTTGAGCATTTTGTTTTTATTAGCCAATAAAGAAAAATATCTGTTTTATCATTTGTTGCTATGTTTTTTAACGTTTTCATCAGGTTTTATTTATTCTTTACTTAATTATTATTTATTTATTATTATCATTTTTTACTTTTTTAACCACTTCAGTACCGGGCACTTATACATCTTCCTGCCCAGACCAATTTTCAGCTTTCAGCGCTGTCACACTTTGAATGACAATTGCGCGGTCATGCTACACTGTGCCCAAACTAAATTTTTATCAATTTGTTCCCACAAATAGAGCTTTCTTTTGGTGGTATTTGATCACCTATGGGATTTTTATTTTCTGCTAAACAAATAAAAAAAAAAGACCGAAATTTTTGAAAAAAAAAAACTTTTTTGTTGTTTCTGTTACAAAACTTTGTAAATAAGTAAGTTTTCTCCTTCACTGATGGGCACTGATAAGGCAGCACTGATGGGCACCGATGAAGTGGCACCATTGAGGTGGCACTGATGAGGTGGCACTGATGATGGGCACTGATAGGCGCCACTGATGGGCACTGATATGCAGCACTGATGGGTACACATTCCCTGTTTCCCCGAAAATAAGACCTAGCGTGGTTGTCAGTGATGGCTGCAATATAAGCCCTACCCCCCAAATAAGCCCTAGTTAAAGTCCTTGTAGGTCTTCTTTTCAGGGTGGGGCTCATCTTCGGGGAAACAGGGTAGGGCTTATTTGGGGGGTAGGGTTTATATTGCAGCCATCACCGTCAATCACGCTAGATCTTATTTTCGGGGAAACAGGGTAGGTGGCACCAGGGTATGTAAACTTTTGATCGTGGTGACTTGGGTTGTTTCTGTTGTCATTATGATTTAAAAAGAGTAAAAACAGTTGATTGATAATAAATGGCTTCAGCCAAACACTAAATATGAGTGAAAGAAAAGAGTTTGTGTTATCATTCATATTCTCTGAAAAATGGCCAAGAAATCATAAATTCTGCTAGGGTATGTAAACTTATGAGCACAACTGTACGTGATTCTGCACAGAATGGCCACCCTGTAGCAGTAAATCCGCTATGGGGTGGTCGGCAAGTGGTTACAAATTTTTTGCTTGCACCTAATGGGTTTTATTTACAAAGTGAAGCTTCACCACTAAGGAAAATTACTGTACTTGCAAAATTCACAGTCTATTTGCCTTTAGTAAATCCACCCCAATGCGTGAACCTAGCCTTAAAGGGACGCATTATTCATGCATTTTTCTTCTGGTAAAAAACTGATCAGTGTGAGGGGCCCTTAAACACTGTCCATGCGTTTCTGATGCCGAATAAAAACGCACCGGGCTGCATCTGGTGTGAGCCTTTACTGAAAAGCTGCAGAATTGAAAATATTAAAAGTGACTTTACATTAATAACGTGTTAAGGCTTCTATGAGATTCTGGTGATTGGGTTTACATATATGGAATCAGCCTCATGAGATGAATGTGATAGGTGTGTACACAAAATAGGAATGATTTCTGAGCTTCCTTATAAGCGAGCGGTTGTTGGGAGATTAATCTCCGTTCCCATTGAGGTCTGTGCAAGAGAGGAGAGGAGATTAATCGCTAAGACTTTCTGCACTGTTGTGGGAGATCAGTCAGTCGTATGACTGCTAATCTCTTATGTTGCGGCTCTTATGAAAACTGTGACAAAGAAACTGATGGATGTCGCAAGAGAGTTAAGAGACTAAAAATCCGCCGTGAAGCCCTCGCCATAAAGGGGCAGAATTAAAAATGAGGCCATGAAGTGCCCATCAAATGCAGGTCAGCACACACAGCCCTCAATCTCCATCTCTGCAGCTTTAGCTGCACAGAATGAATGAACAGGAAGAGCTCTGTACAGAGCTTCCCGTTTATTAGCGAACTGAAGCATAGTGAACACAGTTTACAATGCTTCTGTTATAAATAGACACAGGAGTGATCGGTGCCGACCACTCACTGTGTACATTGAGAAAAGCATCTCCCTCAGCAGCTGGCGGGGGAGGGGGGAAGCACACAGGGGCTCAAGGGCAGCACACAGGGGCTTAAGGGCAGCAGGAAACAAGTAAGGGGCTGCATATAGAGGAACCAATGCCACCAATTTTCCTTCTGTAGCTGCTGAAAGCTGTCGAGAGGGAGAGGAGGAGAAGCAGGCTTTAAGTGTCTTCAGGAGAAAAATTTACAAACTGAAGCATAGTAAACACAGTTTACAATGCTTCTGTTATGAATAGACACAGCAGTGATCGGTACCGACCACTCACTGTGTCCATTCAGGAAAGCAACCCAATCAGCAGCTGGCCGGGGAGAGAGGAAGCGGTAGATCTGTGGGGGGTGAGGGTGGACAGGTCAGCACACAGGGGCTTAAGGGCAGCAGGAAATAAGTAAGGGGCAGCAGGGGCTACATATAGAGGAAACAATGCCCTCCATTTTCCTCCTGCAGCTGCTGAATGCTGGCGACAGAGAGAGGAGGAGAAGCAGCCTTGCAGTGGGTGCAGGAGGAAAATTCACAAACTGAAGCATAGAAAACACATTTTACAATGCTTCTGTTTTGAATAGACACAGGAGCGATCGGTACCGACCACTCACTGTGTCCATTTAGAAAAGCATCTGCTGCAGAAGCCGGCAGGGGAGGCGGGAAGCCCGGCAGGGGGAGGGGGGAGAAGCACACAGGGGCTTAAGGGCAGCAGGAAACAAGTAAAGGGCAGCAGAGGCCACATATAGAGGAACCAATGCCCTTGATTTTCCTCAAACAGCTTCTGAATGCCAGCAGGAGGGAGAGGAGGAGAAGCAGGCTCTCAGCGACTGAAGGTGGAAAACAAAGGGCATCAGTTCCTCTATATGTGGCCCCCGCTGCCCCTCCTATCCAGGTGTAGAACCAAATATGACAGGGGAGCCACACAAGCTCCCTGGACCCTGAAGCGTGGGGCCGGGTGGCAATGGCAACCCCTGCGACCCCTATAGTTACGCCTCTGTCCTGTTGAGATGTGTTTGCATTGCAGGTAAAATGTGGCATTTTATGTTCGGAGCATATGAGCAGTGGTGTGTTCAAATGCATCAAACTTCAGTAAACAACTATCAACTGATGCTGGGATTGTACACAGTACCCACTCAGTGCACAAGCTGAAGAAGAGGGCAGACAGATAGGTGGGAAGCCTTTATTGCAGAAAAAGCATTTACAAAAACTGGAGCACTCAGAATTGGGGGCAGTGTGCATGGTAGCCGATTAGCTTCTGTTTCAATCATTTTTATTGTTTTTTTCAACAGAAAAATATCATAGTTAAAAAATAGAAAACTGTAATACTGTTGTATACATCCATCACATTCTGGAAATATAGTTAGTGGAGCTGGAAATGAAAAGCACCCCAAAGTTACATAGTAGGTGAGGTTGAAAAAAGACACAAGTCCATCAAGTCCAACCCATTTGTGATTATATGTCAGTATTACATTGTATATCCCTGTATGTTATGGTCATTCAGGTGCTTATCTAATAGTTTCTTGAAACTATCGATGTCCCCCGCTGAGACCACCGCCTGTGGAAGAGAATTCCACATCCTTGCCGCTCTTACAGTAAAGAACCCTCTACGCAGTTTAAGGTTAAACCTCTTTTCTTCTAATTTTGAGTGGCCACGTGTCTTATTAAACTCCCTTCCGTGAAAATGTTTTATCCCTATTGTGGGGTCACCAGTGCGGTGTTTATAAATTGAAATCATATCCCCTCTCAAGCGTCTCTTCCCCAGAGAGAATAAGTTCAGTGCTCACAACCTTTCCTCATAACTAATATCCTCCAGACCCTTTATTAGCTTTGTTGCCCTTCTTTGTACTCGCTCCATTTCCAGTACATCCTTCCCGAGGACTTGTGCCCAGAACTGGACAGCATACTCCAGGTGCGGCCGGACCAGAGTCTTGTAGAGCGGGAAAATTATCGTTTTATCTCTGGAGTTGATCCCCCTTTTAATGCCAATATTCTGTTTGCTTTGTTAGCAGCAGTTTGGCATTGCATGCCATTGCTGGGCCTATCATCTACTAGGACCCCCAGGTCCTTTTCCATCCTAGATTCCCCCAGACGTTCTCCCCCCAGTGTATAAATTGCATTCATATTTTTGCCACCCAAATGCATTATTTTACATTTTTCTACATTGAACCTCATTTGCCATGTAGTTTCCTACCCCGTTCATTTGTTCAGATCTTCTTGCAAGGTTTCCACATCCTGCGGAGATGTTATTGCCCTGCTTAGCTTAGTATCATCCGCAAATACGGAGATTTAGCTGTTTAAGTTGTTATGGGTAAGCAGCGCAAAGTGTACGCCCAGTATCAAAAAATAGATTGAAGGTATACAACAGTCTCCTATTATTTTAAACGTATCGATAATGCAATGGTCAACATATAAAAGGAAAACAATAGACATAAAACATGCTAAAGAAACATAAAGTGGTCTACTGTGAGCAGCCAACCTTGACACTGGGCCCCATATAGGGCAGCCAATCAGCTTCTAACTTCAGCTTGTTCACTTATACTTTGACAATAAAACCTGGAAGCTGATTGGTTTCTATGCAGAGCTGTACTGGATTTTGGACTCTCCAATTTTAGTAATTCTCCCCCAGTATGTCTTGGGGGCTTTCAATATGCAAATCAGCCAGAGATCTGGTCCACCCCTAGAAGTGTGTGCCTCGGTCTAGGTCAGCAAGGCTCGCTGTGGCATTGTGAAAAGTGGTTGGCTTGAGCTCTGACTTCAGAACTCAAGATATTCAAGATTTGAATATTGAATGTTCCTTATTTCAGGGCATCTGCCATCTTGAACTATATAACTAAAGGTACATGTGGGCTCTCCTATATGCCGGCATTCCACGTCTGTTTTCCAGTTAAGGAACTTTATTTTTACAGAAGGTCCACTTTACCTGATAGGGATAAAACATTGTGAGCTGCCATTGCTTCTATTCTTCTTCTATTCAGGGGTACCACGTTGCCACTCTGACCCTGACTATGCCACTTAATCCACTGACGTGAAACAAACATGCAGGACACATCAATGGCTGTTCCAGGTCCATAACTCTCTGGGTCAGGAGTCAGCAACCTTTTCCATTTTTTTTTTCTTTACAAATTAACCTTTTCCATTTTAAATATCATTTTACAATCATTAGACAACCGATATGACAGTGAACAATAGTGTGCGTAGCCATATATTTTATTTTCAATTTATGCATTCATAGTTGTACTGCTAATGGCAAGTTAAACTTGTGAATTATTATTACAATAACAGGTGCACTCACAAAATATGCTCCAAATAATAATCATTATCGTTATATAGCAGTGGTCCCCAAACTGCGGCCCGGGGGGCCAGATATGGCCCTTTGCTTGCTTGCTGGCCCTTGGGGCATTATTCCTGCCACTAACACCAACAATGGGGCACTAGTCCTCTCTCTGACACAAACTATGGCAGACTATTCCTTCCATTGATATCAGTGATGGGGCACTATTTCTCTCATTCATACCAACAATGGGGTATGACTCACTGAAACCAACGATGGGGCACTATTCCTCCCACTGATAACAATGACGGGGCACTATTCCTCCCACTGATACCCAACAATGGGGCACTATTACTTTCACGACACCAATAATGGAGCACTATTCTTCCCACTGACAACCAATGATGGGGCACTATTCCTCCCATTGATAACAATGATGAGGTACTATTGCTCCCACTGATGCCCAATGATGGGGCACTTTTCCTCCCACTGACACCAATGATGGGTCACTATTCCTCCTACTGACACCAATGATGGGTCACTATTCCTCCCACTGACACCAATGATGGGACACTATACTTCCCACTAACACTAACAATGGGACACTAGTCCTCCCACTGATACCCAACGATGGGGCACTTTTCCACCCACTGACACCAATGATGGGTCACTATTCCTCCCACTGACACCAATGATGGGTCACTATACTGCCCACTAACACCAACAATGGGACACTAATTGTTACTGACACCAATGATGGGGCACTATTACTCCCCCTAATACCAATCATGGGGCATTGTTTAATCCCACTGATGCCAGGACATTTTCTTCTCCCACTGGCAACAGTCCGGCCTCCCTAAAGTTTGAAGGACAGTAAACTGGCCCTTCATTTAGAACGTTTGGAGACCCCTGTTATATAGGATTTATATAGCGCTAATAGTTTGCACAGTGCCTTACAAAATAAAGGGACGCACTACAATTATAATACAATTCAAAACAAGAGGGATCAGAGCGACCTGTTAATGGGAGATTACATTGTAAAATGGAGGGCCAAGTAATGCAAAAGGTAATAACTGTTAGCGGTGAGCTGATGGGGGAAGTAAAAGTACAGTTTATTGAGGGGGAGTTGGCATAGGCTTCCCTCAAGAGATTAGTTTTTATGGATCACCTGAAGGTGGACAGAGTAGGAGATAGGTGCACAGATTGAAGTAGGGAGCTCCAGAGAATACAAGAGGCTCTGGAGAAGTCCTGGAGATAAGCAATGGAGGAGGCGACTAGGTAGTTAAAGAGCAGAAGGTCTTGGGAGAAGCAAAGAGGAAGGTTTTGTTAATATTTTGAGAAGAGATTGATGATGTGGCTCAGGGAGTTGTGGATGGCTTTGTAGGCTTTGTATGTTGTTGTTAGTATTTTGAATTTCATTAGTTGGGTGAGTGGAATCCAGTGGAGGGATTGGCAGAGAGGGTTGGCAGACACTGAGCGCCCGGTAAAGTGGATGAGTCTGGCAGCAGCATTCATGATGGACTGAAGTAAGGGACCTAAGTAGAGGTAGGGCAACAAGGAGGGAGTTGCAATAGTCAAGGTATCAAGGTATTACAAGGGAGTGAATTAGTAGCTTTGTGGTGTTGTTGGTTAAGAAGGGGCTTCATATTTTGGAGATGTTATGGAGGTTAGGGCAGCAAGATTTGGACAGCAGTTGGGTGTGGGGCTGAAAGAAGAGGTCTGAGTTTAAAATTACACCTAGCACCCTGGCATGACAAGAGGGACTGTTAGTTGAGCAATTGATTTTGACAAAATGGCAACATTATTGAGGGGGGCAACATTATGAGTTCAGTTTTGGAAAGATTGAGTTTGGCATGGCATCCATACTGATATGTCAGTTATTAAATTAGTGATGCACATGGAGACTGATGGGGTGAACGGGGGAGTATACAGATAGAGTTGGCTTTTGTCAACATAGAAATGGTATTGAAAACCATGGGAGGCCATTAGGGAGGGGGTGTGGATAGAGAACAGAAGTGGTCAAAAGCGGGAACCTTGGGGGACCCCTACAGAAAGAGAAAAAGAGGAGGAGGTAGAGTTGTAAGTGACGTTGTTTAGATAGGTAAGAGGAAAACCAACAAAGAGGTCAAAGGAGTAGAGCTTTTTGAGGAACTGGTGGCTAACTGTATCAAAGGAAGCAGAGAGGTCCCAGAAAAAGAGAACGGAGTAGTGGCCATTGGTTTTAGCAGTTACTAAATTCTTAGTGAGTATTAGGAGAGAAATGTCATGGATTGTTGTGCTCAAAATGCAGAATAAAGGGGGCAAGAAGGTTGTTATCAGTGAGGTGTTAGCTCAAGCGGTCTGTAGACTAGGCATTCTAGGAGTTTGGAGGTAAACGGTAGCAAGGAGATGGTGTTGGTTTGTTCAGGATGGCGGGGTCCAGAGAGGGCTTTTTTAAGTATGGAGGTGGCTAGTGCATGAGGGTTAGGAAAGATGCCAGAAGAAAGGAAGAGATTGAAGAGGTGAGTTAGAGAGTATAGTGTATATATACCATTAAAGTGGAACTATATTCATCTCCCCACCATGTTTTTATGAGAAATATCAAATCATTTTGCAAACATGCAACTATTGATCTTCCAGGTGCTAAATGGCTTTGTGTGCCTACCATGGCATGTGCGTTCCAAAACGCAGCACAAAGCCACCCTGGCACATCAGGGCTGCATGCGATCTGCATTCTTCCAAACAGTTGTCAAGTCTACAAAGTAGAGGCTTATGCCAGGTGAACATTCACTTTAAGGGCTCATGCACATGGATGGAAAAAAGCTGCTTTTGGAGGCATATGGCAATTTTTACACCTCTGAACGCAGCTCTGCTACAACTAATGTGTCTATGCACATTTTGGTAAAAGACAAAAAAAAGAAAGCCTCACTGCATCAAGCTGCCCAATTGTTCTTCAACTCTGAAGATAGCCGGGTGCAAAAGCCCCAAGGAGCCCTTCAATGCTCCACACAATACGCGCCACAATGAAGAAAACGGGCCACATTCCAATGACGTCTTCAATAAAGCTAGACAGCTTTATTGCTGGATAGAACTCACTGCACCCTTCCATCCTAGGTCAGCCCCAATAATGCGTTTCACCTATTCTGGCCTAACTCGTTTGAGCCATTCAGGCTTAATCGTAGAGGATCTTTATGATTAAGCCCAGATGGGTGAAAGGCATTAGAGGGGTGTATCCAGGGTGGAAGGATGCAGTGTGTGCTTTCCATCAATAAAGCTGTCTAGCTTTGATGATGTCATTGTACTGCAGTCCCCTTTCTTTGTTGTGCTATGCGCATTGTGGTGTTTAGATTCATATTCTAGAGCAGCGTTCAGGGGCCACATTCCAATGACGTCTTCAGCAAAGCTAGACAGCTTTATATGCACTGCATTTGCCACCCTAGATCTGCTCCAATAACACGTTTCACCCATTCTGGCCTAACTTGTTTCACCTATTCAGGCTTAATCGTAGAGGATCTTTATGATTAAGCCCAGATGGGTAAAGCCCATTAGAAGAGCAGTGTATAGGGGCATAAAAAAATCCAAATCCAGTGTTCCCAGTAGGAGCGTATTGGTGTAATGTATGTGCGCATGCCCCCTATAGGTATGTAAACGCTCACGTATGCATATAAATTCATTACAGTGGCTAGATTAAATGATTATTCTAGCCACTTGAATTAATTTACATGCGTACACTTCTAGGCTGTACCCACATGAACATGAGTACTTTTCATGCCATTACTTATGTATTTAATTACGCCCATGTACATAAGCCTTTACTTTAACCGCAACCTGTGTCACCCTACCAAGAAATCCGCACCACTGAAAACAACGTGTTATGATTGTGTCACAGCTACACACTGGAGTCATCTTGTTTTCTTCTCTGTCTCTATCAAACATTTTAATCAGCATATGAGCTTAGGTGTTCATTTATTAACTATACCAAGAACGAGAAAAAATGACCCTACAAAAATTACCGAGTCGGCAAAAGCACGGCATGACAGCGCGAATAACATAGCCGAGATTTGTGAATGATTCAGAGTGACACAGGGATTCATTTTCATAGATAATTCTTGGAAAATATGATAATGTGATTCCACGCATCTATATTTAGGCCTGCACTGGGCGAAATTATTTTTTTATCGCTGGTCGCAGAGAGACGTCTTTATTCGCGCAGCGTTCTTCATGTTTAGTATGGTGGGAGCGATTATAGCACAGTTGGCCTCTAGTCATAGCAGAGTGCAGTGCCTGTGTTGTCATAGCAATCAGATTCCATCCGCCATCTTTCTAGTGCAGGCTGAAAAATGAACATGTCAGCTTGGCTGGTATGGGCAGCACCAGTGTTTTTCAGTTGCCACAGTTTTTTTTTTTTTTTTTTTTTGGAAATGAGACCTAAAGTGGAACTAAATACATTGATCTGGTTCCTCAAAACAGTTACAGGCAGTCCCCGGGTTACAAACAAGATTGAGACTGCATGTTTGCTCTTAAGTTGAATTTGTATGTAAGTTGGAACGGGTACATTTTTTAAGTGTAACTCCAGCCAAATATTTATTAACCACTTAAGGACCGGAAAAGATTTTCCCCCTTAATGACCAGGCCATTTTTTTATTTACGGTGCTGCATTGCTTTAACTGACAATTGTGCGGTCGTGCGACGCTGTACCCAAACAAAATTGATGTCCTTTTTTCACCACAAATAGAGCTTTCTTTTGGTGGTATTTGATCACCTCTGGGGTTTTCATTTTTTGCGCTATAAACAAAAAAAGAAAAAGAAAACAATATTTTTTACTTTTTGCTATAATAAATATCCCAAAATAAAAAAAAAAAAAATTACTTCATCACATTAGGCCAATATGTATTCTTCTTTTGGTAAAGAAAAATGCAATAAGCGTATATTGATTGGTTTGCGCAAAAGTTATAGCGTCTACAAAATAGGTGATAGATTTATGGCATTTTTATTTTTTTAATTTTTTTTCTAGTAATGGAGGTGATCAGCAATTTTTAGTGGGATTGCGACATTGCGGCAGACAGATCCAACACTTTTGACACTTTTTTTGGGACCAGTGATATTTATGCAGCGATCAGTGCTATAAAACGGCTGGCAGAGAAGGGTTTAACACTAGGGGACGATCAAGGGGTTAAATGTTCCCTAGGGAGGTGTTTCTAACTGTGGGGGGAGGGGACTGACTGGAGGAAGAGACCGATCGCTGCTCTCTGCTCCCCCTGTCGGAACGTGGATCTGCTTGTTTACATTGAACCCATTCTGGCTTCCTGTGGAGCGTTTGTGGGTGGCCGGCGGACATCGAGACCGCCGGCGCGTGTGTGTGCACCTGCTATAGCTCTTAAAGGAGCCAACATACACCTGAGCTGACCTGCCGCCGTATAGTGTCGGCGGCTGGTCAGCAAGCGGTTAAATAATTTTTACGTTTTTTGGATAGCATAGGGAAGGGTTAACACCCCTGTAAATACTTGTTTTGCTGTCTGTGCCCCTATTCAGAAGATCTCACCTCACTTTCTGCCCCAGTGACAATTGGATTTTAAAAATTTTGGGTTGTTGTTGAAACAAGGATTGGTGATAAAGCTTCAGTAGAGACACCTTTTTCCCATCATAACTCCCACAGGAATGAATTTCCCTTCCTAGGGGGAGATTTGCTCTCACTTCCTGTTGTCTCCCTCCATTTGTAAGTATGAGCCATTTGTAACTCAGGGACTGCCTGTACATTCAAGTCATGCCATGAATTATAGCTGTCACAGTTGCTTGTGTTTTCAACTGAATTGGAAAGCTGTCAAATGATTGGTGTCATACCTGATCGCATGTGCACCACCATGGCAACTACAAATCAAACAAAGGCTAAAATTGGCTCCAAAGTTTTCGGTTTCAATTATTTTTATTAATTTTAACAAGTAGGTAACATTCTATCGTTCCGCCCACATAGGGGCTAGCTTTGACAGTGGTGACAAAAGTTAGCTTACAAAAATAAACTACAGCAGCATGAAACAAGAAATGATGTAACAATAGGAGATAGCCCTTTTCATAACGTCATGAGGGCCAAGGAATCCTGAGGAGGTTCCCTACAACAACGGGGTGTACGCTAGGACCAGCAATATCCACACAATGGTGCAATTTATAGATCTAAATAGAAGAGATAGATCAGAAACCAGGAGGAAGGTAGGTAGAAAGGTGCCGCTAAGGAAAGAAAGAAGGCACACCTAATGAGTGAGGAGCCAGGGTGAAGGTGAGGAAAGATAGAGGGGAAGAAGGGCCTGGTTTAGAGGCCTAGAGAGTGGGGAGAGGTCAGGGCCTGGGAAAATCGAGGCCGTCCGAGTCCGACATAGGTGATCCAAGCTGGTTGGGGGGAGAGTAGGAAAGACATAAGACAGCTTGTGGTTCCGAAACTTTCAGAATCTTAGCATGAATGTCGTTGCGGATGCTAGACATCTGTCCGTTAAGCATCAACATAGTCATGTGATCTTTTACCCCTGGAAGGGAACAGATGGTTTCTTCCAAGCTTGGGCAATCGTTCTTTTGGCTGACAAAAATAGGTAGGAAGCGAGCTTTTGTTGGTAGGCAAACAGGCCCGGAATTGGGCAGTGTAGGAGAGCAAACTTGGCTTCTCTTTGTATGGGGAGGTGGAATAAAGTGAATAGGAGACCGAAAACTTGGGACCAGAAACAAATCAGTCTAAGGCACGTCCACCATGTATGAATGACGTCACCCCGATGGCCACAGCCTGGAAACAGCGGTCACTATAGGATGGATTGGCATGGGCAAGGCTTCAAAGTTTTCAGTAAAAGGACCACATCATATTCTATAAACAAAAAGCAGTTTTTATGACAAAAAGCAGTTTTATGAATGAACAAATCAGATTTAAATGAATTTAATGTTTTCATTGAAGTTTTTCTTTTATCAGCATGATATTATTTAAAGCATTAGAGAAAAAAACTTCAGTAAAGCAAATAAATTCCAAATGAATGTGAGCCCATCCCCTCGGGGTCCCCATCAATTCCCCCCTACATCATGATGCCCAATCAGGGACCCCTCCTTACATCAGGGTCCCCATCAGAGTCCCCTCTTACATCAGGTTCCCCATCGCAATCACCGTCAAGATCCCCATCGGAGTCACCATCAGGGTACCCCTTACATCAGAGTTCCCATTAAAGCCCCCTTACATCAGAGTTCCCGTCAAATCCCCCTTACTCCAGGGTCTCTCTTTACATCAGAGTCCTCATCAGATACCAATCTTACATCAGCGAGCTGGCTTGGCCCATGGGCCATCATTTAGGGACCCCTGCTGTAAAGCATAGAAGGGTTTGGTTCTGTTAAAGCTCTCTATACACTGCAATCTATTGATTCTCCAAACCACGCTAAACTGCATGGAGTGGCGAATCCCGGCGGCCAGCTAGTTTATTCTGAAAGCCAGTACCCGCATATAATTGGATGCAGAGCTTCTGGCAAGTCAACAATTTTCCACCCAGCTCCTTCAATTTTAAAATTCAACTGAAGGCAACATTGTTTTTGTCTTGGAAAAATTAAGGGAGGGTTATAACTCCTGTCAGTTTTTTTTTCCCTATCTTTGTCCCATTGGGGGGATTTTCTTTCACTTCCTGTACCATGGCCACAACAGGGAATGAGAGGAAATCCCTCCAAAGTGAGGAGGGAAAACACAAAAATAGTGTCCCAATTGGAAGGTTTTCCCTCTTTTCGTGTTCTGATGACCTCTCAAAATTTGAGATTTTCTTTGACTTGTAATGATAATTTGTCACCAGCACATAGAGAGGGTAAATCATGACCCTAGGTCAAACACACACACAGCAATAAAAACCTGACAGGTGTTCTAATACCTTCCCACGCTATCGAAAACCAAAAAAAGTTATACTTTAGGAATGAAGAATATTGGGTGGTTCTGATGGGGCCATCCACAGCTGGAATGTTGGTTGGTTCCTCAGGATGGGTATGGCCAGCTTTACTCAATAAAGAGAATCAAAACCGACCTTTCAAGCAGGCTAAAATTCACACTCGTGCCTGGGATCTTCACAATGAAAGGTGAATTCCATGTTTCATAAAGTGCCAACATGCTTCGGAGTGCTTATACGTGGAATCATTGACGTTAAGACAGAAGAACTTAGAGTCCTTATTGCAGTCAATTGCATAACTAATCCACAGTCCATTAAAAAGCACATTCCCGGTGACCCTCCTCAATACTCGGACTGGAAATCTCATAATATGGCAAGTTTGCTCCAGCATCTGGTTTGGCAACCAAAACATGGAAGTCCATTGGCTTGTTAATGTACATCTTATCAGTAAACTAACTTTATTACTTGGACTTTCCCATCCATCTGGAGCTCTCTTTCTTTTATATTTCATATATCACCATCTATCATTTGGTGACCTTGTGAATAATTCTGATATTCAGGTTTATGATGCATTTTTTTGAGAGTAACTATTGACCTTTTTTTTCTTCCTTTCAAAACACACAGACTCCATCTCAGCAGAGTAACATTCTGGATAACGGGCAAGAAGATTTATCTCTCAGCCAATGGAATCCTTACCCACTGGGCCGACGTGATGTTCCTCCTGAAACTGTCGCTAAGAAGGTAAATAATGGGCCATGGCTCAGACTATATACCCAGTGCCCAGCACCATAGACCAGGGGTCTCCAAACTTTCTAAACAACATATAAATCAACCTATTTGTTAGATGGGACATCATGTGCGTTTTTAACTTTTGTACTATAAGCTTTATGTATTTTATATGTTTTTGATTGATTGATGGTGTCATCACATCAGTTTTACATCTACAGGGCAGGATCACATATATATATAAGTGATCCAGGTCTTTCGGGTAGGGAGCGTGCATGCGGGAGCCCAGTGGCGGGTATCATGGAATCAATGTCTGCCAGCACCCGCTGATGATCGAGCCTATGTAATCAAGGCAGATCGCCGTTCTGACAGGAGGGAAGGCATGGATCCTGTGTTCCTGCAAAGCAGGGACATGGATCCATGTCTTCCCCTAGTAAGACAAGTAAGGCACACAGTTAACCCTGTCATCGCCGCTGATGTTAACCCCTTCCCAGCCAGCGTCATTAGTACAGTGACAGTGCATAATTTTCAGCACTGATCTGGTCCCCAAAAAATTGTCAAAAATGTTAGTCAGTGTCTGAATGTCTGCCGCAATATCACAGTCCCGCTATAAGTCTCTGATCACCGCCATTATCAATAAAAAATAAAAATATCCCATAGTGTGTAGAGTGACACTATAACTTTTGCGCAAACCAATCAATATACACTTATTGGGATCTTTTACCAAAAATATGTAGCAGAATACATATTGGCCTACATTTATGAAGAAATTAGATATTTTAATTTTTTTTTTGGATGTGTTTTATAGCAGAAAGTAAAAAATATAAATTTTTTGTAAAATTGTGGGTCGTTATTTGTTTATAGTGCAAAAAATTAAAAAAAAACACAGAAGTGATCAAATACCACCACGAAAAGGCTCTATTTGTAGGAAAAAATATACATCTATTTTATTTGGGTATAATGTCGCAGGACCGCGCAATTGTCAGTTAAAGTACCTCAGTGCCGTATCGCAAAAAATGGTCTGGTCATGAGGGGGGGTAAATCTTCCGGAGGGCAAGTTGTTAAAGTGCCCTGCTACAATTAATTAATAGCTTTAGACATGTTATGGGATGTGGGCATATCTTGACATAGAACCAGTATCAAGATATAATTGTTTCACTGAAATTGTGGCTATTTCTACAATTGATCCTGTTTTCATTAAAAAAAATTATGTTTTCTGGAATTTACACCCCATTCTTTGTTGTGTGATAATTTTGGTATTGAGTATAAATTTGCTTCATTGGTTGCTAGGACACGGGCCACTTCATTGGTTGCTAGGACACAGGCCACTTCATTGGTTGCTAGGACACAGGCCACTTCATTGGTTGCTAGGACACAGGCCACTTCATTGGTTGCTAGGACACGGGCCACTTCATTGGTTGCTAGGACACGGGCCACTTCATTGGTTGCTAGGACATGGGCCACTTCATTGGTTGCTAGGACACAGGCCACTTAATTGGTTACTAGTACACAGGCCATTTCATTGGTTACTAGGACACAGGCCACTTCATTGGTTGCTAGGACACAGGCCACTTCATTGGCTGCTAGAACACAGACCACTTCATTGGTTGCTAGGACACAGGCCACTTCATTGGTTGGTAGGACACAGGCCACTTCATTGGTTGCTAGGACACAGGCCACTTCATTGGTTGCTAGGACACAGACCACTTCATTGGTTGCTAGGACACAGATCACTTCATTGGTTGTAAGGACACAGGCCACTTCATTGGTTGCTAGGACACAGGCCACTTCATTGGTTGCTAGGACACAGGCCACTTCATTGGTTGTAAGGACACAGGCCACTTCATTGGTTGCTAGGACACAGGCCACTTCATTGGTTGCTAGGACACAGGCCACTTCATTGGTTGCTAGGACACAAGCCACTTCATTGGTTGCTATAATACAGGCCACTTCATTGGTTACTAGGACACAGACCACTTCATTGGTTGCTAGGATACAGGCGGCTAGCATCCTAGCAACTGATGACGAGAGGCTGAACACTGACAGTGGGCAGAGCCTGATGGGAATGCAGGTAGACTATTTCTGTTGTGTTTGTGTGTGTTAATAATATTTTTATTATCAAAATGATCAATTTGATATAATTTGCATGACTATCACAGGACCCATATAATCAGTAGCACCATCTTTTTTTTATTTTACCAGTCCTGTGCTTGCAGAAAATATATGTTTTAAGGCAGGGGTAGGCAACCTCGGCCCTCCAGCTGTGGTGAAACTACAAGTCCCATGAGACTTTGCATGACCCTGACAATCACAGGCATGACTCCTAGAGGCATGATGGGATTTGTATTTTCACCACAGCTGAAGGGCTGAGGTTGCCTACCCCTGCTTTAAGGGTTGGGGCGTGGGGTCTTTTTCAAACACTAAAAGCTGTAAGTGAAAAAACGTAAAAAAAAAAAAAAAAAAAAAAGTGAAAAACTAGCCACCTGAGATTAAAAGTGGAGCGCATGGCCCGGCAGCCAAAGGATTAAGGGCTAAAAAATCGGCAACCCTGGTTCACTGTCTGAGTGGGAATGGCTGGAATTCTGCTTTAATTTTTTTGGGCTTGCATATGCCTCCCTGGAGCTGTCAAAGAATCTATTTCCTCCTTTACTTTTCTTTATTTTGGTTCCTCTCCAAAGCCCACTGCTGTGTTTGTCTCCAGCCAGTGGACCCCCTTATGCTGCAAACTAGAAATGCAGAGCTGCCCTTCTTTTCTGGTAAGTTTAAAGCAACTTTATTGTACCAGGACACAGGACACTCCTTCTAGCTGCACTTTACTGACGCATTTCACCATCTACTGAGCCGAAGCCTCACTAGGGGGTGAAACGCGTTGGAGAGGGAGTTAGGTGGCGTTTTCTTTAATGTGTGCAGGTACAATAAAGTTGCTTTTAACTTAGCGGAATAGGTGTGTGAATAAATATTTCTAGTTTGCAGCAGAACCTTTCTTCTGGTCAAATGGCTGGGATGTTGTGATCATCGTTTCTTTTCAGCTTTTAAAACTTTTGCCTAACAGCTTGTATTGCCCACAGGCAGGTAGCCATATCCAGACACTGATGGGATCCCAGAGCCTGCAGCACAGATCCAGGGAGCAGCCGCACTACGATGGAGGGATGAACAAAGTGACAATCCAGCAGTACCAATCCCCGCTGCCTATCCAGATCCCAGCTGCTCAGAGAGGACCCCAGTCTGGACGCTGCTTAATCCAAACGAAAGGACAGAGGAGCATGGACGGGTATCCGGAGCAGGTATGCACAGCGAAGAGAACCTATCAGATTCTTTCATTGCTAACCTGTATTTAAAGTACATAGGCTGTGATCATTGTATCATCAATAAAAGTGACACTAGTATGAGATTTTTCATTAAGTGCATGCATGCTGGGTAATGTCAAAAGCCTCGTACACACGATCGGATTTTCCGACGGGAATTGTGTGATGTCAGGCTGCGGAAAATCCAACCGTGTGTACGCTCCATCGGACAATTGTTGTCGGATTTTCCGTGGACAAATGTTTGGATAGCAGGTTTTAAAATTTTCCGCGGACAAATGTGTGTTGTCGGATTTTCCGAGCGTGTGTACACAAGTCCGTCGGACAAAAGTCCAAAGTACAAACACACATGCTCGGAAGCAAGGACGAACCAGAAGTGGTCGGTCTTGTAAACTAGCGTTCGTAATGGAGAATTAACATTCGTGACGCAGCAAATTTTGAAATCTCCAAATGCAGCGCACAATTCTCTTCTTCTTTAATGGGATAATAATGAAGCTGCTTTGCTGGTGATATTGATGGAGTTATTGCAAACTAATTTTTAAAGGCTTTTTTTTTCTAGTGATATCAAGAATAATATTATTATGCTTTTTTTTTGGGGGGGGGGGGAGTTACCACAACACCATTATCCCGTAGTTTTTAAGATCAAAGATATAACTATGTTGGTGTCCCTTGTAAATATTACATTGTATTATTATAAATGTAACTGCCGACTCCCAAACTGTCATTTGAAGTAAAACACATAGCCAAGTATTATTCTCCACAATCTTTTTACTGTGCATTAAAAAAAGAAAACAAACAAAATTAGACATGCTATCTGCCAATAGAACTTAACCAAAAAGTACATTCTATGCATCCAAAAATATAGAAAATATACCAAATCAAATCATTATTATTCAACCAAAAAATAATGTCAAAGCAATAACTCCAAGGCCAATAATAAATAACACGTTATCTCCTCAGATTCCGCAACATGTCTGGTTGACAAACGGCCGTTCAGAAACGAACTGAAAGGTGCGAAATGAAAAGCGCGAATCAACACTCACAAAACTTCTACTAACACGAAATTAGCAGAAGGAACCCAAAGGGTGGCGCTAAAGAGCTGAAAAAGAACGTAGTACGTCCCTGCGTTCGTATTTGTTGGCCGACAATTCCTTGCCCTTTGTATGCAAGACAACTTTGGGCCAACGCCCTTCGGACAAAAGTCCACGGTTTTGTTGGCCAACAATCTGATCGTGTGTACGAGGCTTTGCACTTCCAATTAATATTATCACTCAGCACCCCATCTGACAATGCATTCACTTATTTTCCTCCTTAGAAGGATGGAGCCATCTTTGTTCAGTCACTTTCCAGGGTCACTGCTCTACTTTTTAGACTGGGATGCCAGTTTAGGAATTTTTGAAGTCCTGGTGCCTATGTAGTTCTTGCCTGTGTTCAAAATCTGCACTTGGGAACAGAGGACTAAGGCCTGGTTCATACCTATGCATTTTTTTAGTGCGTATTCAGTTTTGCAGAAACACACTACAGTCCATGGTCCATTTTTGGTTCCATAGAATTCAATGGATCAAAAGCGTGTATTGAAAAATGCAAAATGCACCTGCAATATCTCTGCGTGGAAGCAGTGGTCTCCCTGCAAGGGTCCAGCGTGGTAACCGCAGAGTTAGACTTAGGCCCCTTTTGCACCTGCAGAATCCACCAGCGGATCCTCCCGCTAAGCGGGGGGGATCTCACAGCTGATTTCCACTTAGCAGCCGGATGACAGATCCGTGTCCACATCGCTAATGCAGAGCGGATACGGACACAGCCCACTCTCCTCTATGGCCAGTCGAATGGAAACGGACCGCTTGTTGTTTCCATCTGACTGTCATCCGATTCTATAGATGGATGGGGGACGAAACCCATCCGTCTGTTTTTAGCAGATATCATCGGATGGCGGCGGGTGTCAACAGACACATGTCCATTGACATCCACCACTCCATAGAGAACAATGGTTGGTCCAATTGGCTCCGCATGAAAAACTGACAGGCGGACTCAATCTGCCTTAAAGCCCTGCAATCAGCAATGCTTAAAGCCCTTTGCTGATTAGAGAGCTCTAGCTCCAACTCAGCAGGCACTTTGTCCTACCTTTTCAGAGAGATCACTGTTTTCATGCAGAGGGCTAGGGTCCTCTTCTGCAGCATGCTGGCAGGGGACAGCCTTTTCTGCTCTGGCTGTGGCTGCGTTCCAAAAAAATGAACTGTAAGACTTTGTATATGTTTTTGTTTTGATACACCTGGAATTAATTTAGCTGATTTAAACTTAAACTTCAGTTGGGCTTTAAGGACTTTCCCCGCCTCGTTTTATCCTGGAGGCCCGGTGACTCTTCTTGCAGTGCGAAGAGCGCGCCGATGAGGCCTCTACTGTAATCACACATTTTATCAGAGGCATAAATCAGACAGGCCCTGGACACACTTACATTACAGGAGACTGAGCCAAGCTGCCATTTCTGCTTTATTGCTTACTGATAAAATTACAGAAAATGCAATAAAATTGACAGCTTTATGTGGATATATATACCTTCATATCTTTTTTATTTCACTGAAATGATCCATCAGGGTTAGGACCCTGGGGGGGGGGAATATTTTTTTGTTTTTAACAACAGATGTTCTTTTACAAATAAATGCCGTTAGAGTTTCAATAATTTGTTCGGATTATGTTCAGGTGGAGAATTAATGTTGATGAGTGCCAAAAGTGACAATGGGGGTAGTATTGTTATAATATTAATAATGTAAACAACTAATAATGAGCTAATTTTGCCTGATTTAATGTCCCTGTGCCAAGTACTAAAATTCCTAAGAAAGGCAGATAAGTATTAAGTCTCCCGTTTAGGACATTATCTGCATGGATTTTGCATCCCTGTGTGGGTGTCAGGACTGGGATTTGAATTTGCAACCTCTGCTGCATCTGGCAGTATCTCTTCTTGCTGAGCCAACTGAGATGCTAGGCAGCTCCCTGGACAATTCCTTGGACAGTTTTGATTTGAACCTTGTTTCTGATGAAACTTGAACCCTGCCATGAATTTCCTATTTAAGCCATTCCTTTGCATTTCCCATTTGCTAGATTATTGTGCTCTCTCCAGCCAATATCTCGCTCTTGTCACTCCTGCTGCCATCCGTATGTTCACTACCACTTGTTACCCACCTTAGGCTTGCTCCTTGACTATGCTTCCGCTTGATCCCAACCTGCAGCCACTTGTTACTGTCCTTTGGCTTGCATACTGACTATGCTTCTGCTTGATCCCTACCTGCTATACTGTATCTGCTACTGGACCCCGGCTTGCTCACCTTCTGGTTGGGCGATCCCAAGGACCGCAACTTGGCACTAACATGCAGCAAATCCCAAGGAGCTCTGGTGAATACCGGTTAGTGCTTAGACCCCACACCTCTGGTGAGCCTGCTTCATCCATCAGGGTGACCTGCTTGTATACTTATCCTGCTAGTCGGTGGGTGCCTCTCTACTGCTATAACTACTGGTCTCTGAGCCTGACTCCTGACCATGACAGGGGGTTTTCTTCGGGTACTGCGGTTTCCCCCAAACACTCTCAAGACATGCTGTTAGGTTAATTGTCTAAAAATGGTCCCAGGTGGCCACACTATCACCACCTTGGTAGGGGTTAAAGTCTTACTAAACCCAGTAATATGAAAATAGTTCATCTGCCCCCCCCCCCCCCCCCACAGTGCCCCTAGCTTATAAATCTTCATTTTACATTAAAATATTGCCACTATATACCTTTTTGGCTGGTCTCTATACCAGTACTGTGTAAGGATAGAGAAGAATCCAGGGCTTGGATTTAGTGATAAACTGCACAGTATCTCCAGTGCCGAGAGTTCAGGTAGGAGGAGATTTCCACTGCAGCCTGTATACACGCCCACATGTGTTATGCCAATATCATGTGACCTGGCTAGCTCTGAAAACAAGGAAATGCTCTCTCCAGCATAAAAGACACAACTGAACATGTGCAGGCACTGCCTGTGTGTTAGCGGGCCTTCCCAAGATAGACAATGCAAGAAGGGAAAGATCTGTGCATACAGGATAAAACAGCCTTTTACACAATCCAGAGGATTAACCCCTTAAGTTTCACAGTATAACAAGCATTCGATGCTCCGTATAAAGACTGATTTTATTGTTGTGGGTTTAGTAACACTTTAAGGACCTTTATCCCTGCACTGCCTCACTATAAGCTCGAAAAAGTTTTGTATTCACTAAATTTTAAGTGTTTTGTATGGAAAATTCCAGGGTTGCTGTAAATCTTTTTGCTGTCCCCTTTGTCTCTATACCAGTACTGTGTAAGGATAGAGAAGAATCCAGGGCTTGGATTTAGTATCAGTGGTGGACTCAGCGGTCAGGGGAACCCATTCAAACCTTCTGATAAGGTGGGTGGATGAGTCTTTTGCTGTCTTGTCTTGCATTTTCACATGCACACACATATACATTATTATTGTTTTTTCTTCACCAACTGGTACAGTATCATATACGTTTCTTATATATAATAAACTGTATCAACATTTTTATTTATTTATTTCTGTGGCGCCACTCTAGTTTACAGCACCTAATGGAATATATTGACAAAAGCTATTCCTCTCCCCAGAGGACCCTACATCAGTTCCCCACCTCAGAGGACCTAACACAGTTATAATTCACTAAGGCCAGTTTTAGGTGGAAGTAAATTCACCAAATAGCCAGTAAAGTAGCTCTTCCTGATCTCAGGTAGAGATCACATGACCAAAGGCTTGGCATTGACCATCATGGGCGGAAGAGTAATGGACTCTTAAAGCAGAACATCAGACTGTTCCGAATATAGCGTTCATTTTTCTAGGGGATGATTTAACAGAGCACTATTTACCTTACTACAAGGGGCAGCCCGTCGCTTGAGGGTGCACAGGTGCCGCCCCCCCCCCCCCCCTCCCAATTAATGCACCCGGCCTCTTTTAGGGTGCTGGATGCATGGATTCCAATGGGGGGGTGAGTGTTTTTGAAGCACCTGATTAGAGCCAGAGGCTCTAATATGCTTCAAAATAGGATGAGCTCGGGGCACAGAGAATGCAAACCAAGCCCACCCAGGTGTGTTTAAAAGCGAATGACTATTCACTATTGTAACACTGATCCTCCTTCCGGCCAATCAGAAAGCGGGTCTTGAGACCCGTCATCCAATTGGCTAAAAAGGACAGGCAATCCTATTTGACGCTTAGGAGGAGGGGAGGAGACACACACCGGAAGCAAGGAGCAGGAGAGGACACAGGAGCCATTTCCCGATGCCTGCTGCCCAATGCACCTAGATGGGGTAAGACCGGCCAGCAGACAGTGAGCGGGTGGGGGTTGAGGTGCCGCCGCCCCCCTTCCCAAAAAAAACACCAGCCGCCACTGCTTACTACAAAGACCCACAACAGCCCGCAGTCCAATCCTCTTCTCTCCAGTGCTAGAATGTGAACAGGCATTCCAACATTATCATATACAATGATGCAGAAGCAGTGGTGGCTGCTAATTGTCCGTTGTATGTGGTGACATTGGTGAGAGGGGTGATGAGAAGACTGAGATCACCAAGAAGAGCAGCTTTGGGGGAACGGTCACCACAACTGGACTTCGTGAAGAGGAAAGCTGCTGGATTGTGAGTTAAGGTAAGTATTACTCTGCATCCCTTCATAAAATGAACAATATATTGTTCATATGCTGAGGTGGACAAAATCTATTTTTTAAGCACTGTCTGGAGTTAGGCTTTAATTTGTCGATCGTTAAGTACTTTTACACAATTTTTGTCATCTATACATGGAGTTTGACAAGGAGGTCATGTTTAGAGAGCTGGGCCAGTCCCATTCCACAGCCCATCTCTTTGCTTACATGAGCTGTGGGGCAGGAATGGCCTTGTCTGCAGCTCACTGGACTGAAAAAAGAGTGTGAGTTCAGAGTTTGGCTAGAGGTGAGTTTGGTGGATACCTGAGATCATCACTACTGCCAAATCTACAGTGACTGACACGGACAGAATGAAGACTTCTTCTGAAGTCTCCTATGCATCAAAATAGCTGTCCTTGGATCCTGGTGCTAGAAGTTTCTTCTCTAAAAATTGATATCCCAGTCTTGGATGCTGGAAGGTTGAATCACCCAAGGGCTTCCTATATATCTCTAAAACTTCATCAGTTTGAGTTCCCAGCTTCATCTACCCACCACCTTCCCTTACAAGGAAGTATCACTTTCATGCTCGATTCTTTTTTCTAAGGATTAGTGCAAGAGGAGTGAGATTTGCTAGGTTTGCAATGACCTTGCCTTGGGACTGGCTGGATAAATGATGCTGCTGGATCCACCAAGAGATGTAAAAAGCTAGCGAATATTCAACCCAACAGCATCTATCCTAGGGTTGACTTATGATATAATCCAGTAACTGTTATAATAGCATTGACAAGCAAAATAATGTACTGACAAATGTACAAATATTGTTATCTTATGCTATCTATTATTTCCTTGAATTTTGTGCCATTTGGTGGACATCACGCACATGAACATCTCCATAGTATCCATTTTTAAAATATTAATTCCTTACTTTTTTTTTGTTGTTCTTGAAAACTTGAAGGAAGTTTTTATATCCAGTGTAGGAACAGAGGGTGGGAAACACATTAGCTAATTGATTCAGGTGCTGGCTGGAAAGGTTCTGCGCAAGCCCACATACCGTACCAGTGGGACTTCAATCATTTGCTACACTTAGTCATTACAATAGCGTATAATTACAGGACTGCAACCTGCTATTAATGCCAATAATTTCCAGCTAGTGTACAAATAGTTCTAAAAAACCTCTTTGTAAATTATGGAACCTCAACGTTCTAATACAGGTAATATAAGGAAATACTTTCCCCAAACGTGAATAATAAATAGCATTACAGTGAATGTAATGCTACAGAAATCTGTAAGAGACTGCAGGAATGTAACGGGAGATGGTCAGAGGCTATGGGCATGCTGCAAGAGATGATCAGAGAATATGGGCATGCTACAATCGATGGTCAAGGACTATAGGTGTGCTACAAGAGGTGGTTAGAGACTATCGGCATGCTTCAAGAAATGGTAAGACACTATGGGCAAGCTACGAGAGATATCAGAGACTATGGGCATGCTAAAAGAGATGGTCAGAGACCATGGCCATGCTGCAAGGGATGGTAAGCAGCAGCAGAGATGCTATAGGAGATGATCAGAGAATAGGATGTTTTTCAGGAGGCAGTTAAAGACTGTAAAACATGTCATGAGGCTGCTGGAGATCACTGCTAATACTGCCCCCTTACAAAGCGGTTCTTCCACATTGGTGACCACTGTAGCCCACCTTTCTCCCCAAGCTCTGAGGACAGAGACCCCAAAAGACAATAGACCAACTGTGCCGATGTCACATATCTGAGGAGCTCTTTGGCTCCACTCAGATTATTCAAGCATCGATCAAGCTGTGCAGGGCTGGTCTGTGGCATGTCAGAAATGTCAAAAATGAAACAGCGTAGGTCCCCCCAGTCCATACCAAGCCCTTTGGGTCTGGTATGGATTTTAAGCCAAATTTTTTTTTTTTTAAATGGCGTAGGGTCCCCCCCAAAATCCAAACCAGACCCTTATCCCGGGCCCCCTATGTGAATGGGTATCCTCTACATCGTA
Source organism: Aquarana catesbeiana (assembly GCF_042186555.1). Lineage (NCBI taxonomy): Eukaryota > Metazoa > Chordata > Amphibia > Anura > Ranidae > Aquarana > Aquarana catesbeiana. The sequence continues at coordinate 321,656,706 of NC_133330.1, read as the reverse complement.
CCTCTACCCATTCACCACAAAAGTGTCAAAAAGTAAAAACCACAAGAAACTGTTTTTGACCAATCCTTTATAAAAAAAAAAATAATAATAATTAGTGTCCCTCGATGTAGATCCATCGTCAATCACGGCGCCCACCGGACCTGAAAAATAGAGATATTGCAAAAAATGCTCTGCCACCTCGGAGGCTTCCCGCCTTCTGCCCGCGCTTCGCTTTGACAGCTCTTTTATAGGCATGATGCGGGCCCCTTTCAGTTATCCGAATCTCCGAATAAACAAAAATTTGTCCGAATTTGTAACAAATTGCACATGTCTAATGTTAACTACAGAGCAATGCACTCCCCAAAATTTTAAAATGTAGGTTTACATAAATGTTAAGCAGTGGGTTGACCTGATGCACTGTAGTAATTGCTGGATGAAATGCCAAATAATTCAGCAGGACCCCTTTACACATTTATAGACCTCTTTCTCAGCTTGCAGTGTACCTTTTATGCTTGCAGTAGGTAGAGAAAGTTTTAGTATGTGGCATAAGAGAGCCTAGAATAAAACAGGTATAGAACACAAGTATTGGAGAGGCATGTCCTAAAGTGGGCACCATTGAACAGACTCTCAGCTTAGAGGTTGGCCAACTATTTCTGGGGAATGAAAAAAAGCAATTTTCATAATATATATTGGAATGAAATACCTTTCATTAAACTGATGTAGGATAAACATCTTAAAAAAGACAGATCCTGTGTATATCAATATCCCTTTGGGTTGGAAGACGTACAGTATTTTCCAACAAAAATAGGGACTGTTTGATATTAGGCTCCCATGTCAGCACTGTAAAGGTATACAGGTAAGGGTATATGTAATTAGCCAGTTCATAGCCTGCCCATGCCTTGCCTGGATGGGGCTATGCTTAGCACAGTGGAAGTGATTCCCCCATTTGCCTGCATATAGGGTTCATTGAATCCTACCAGCACTGTGTATGCCTTGTTCTATGGCTGCATAGTGTACAAAATATTTGAACTGGATATGTTCCTTCTTGGCAAGCCAGCCAGGCACTCAGGCACACTGCAATTCCAATGCTTGTAGGATTCAGTACACCTTATAAGCCACCATGGGTGTTGATGTGCTCTGTCTGTATAGACTAGCCTAACCCATTTAAAGGGCAGTAAAGGGCAGTAACCCACAGCAACCAATCAGATTTTCCTTTACAGAAGTCAGATAAATGTAAACATTTTAATTGGCCACCATAATTTGCCTTGCAGAAAAAAGCCTGCATGCGTATCATATGTATGCGCCATCCTGTTGATGTGTGTCATGCGTTACATCAGTGATGTGCTCCCAACACACCTTTCCGAAGTGAGTCGCCTCCATCTATTTCCGTGGACACCCAGAGGCATCACACTTAGTACAACTTCAGTGTAGAGCAATCGTGATGGACGCCTAACCTGTGTTTCTGACTTATAGGGTATCTTTGTTACTAGGGTTCAGCCTGATGGGCCAGCGTATGGGGTACTCCGGCCTGGGGACAAGATCCTACAGGTAAGTTTACCTTGACTGGTGTTTTTGCATGTCTTCTGAACTTTTTTCATGGTTTTGCACAATGGTGGAGTATGTTATGTTGAGATTATATAGCAGCCATTCTCAACCAGGGTTCCGTGCAACCCTAAGGTTCCTCCCATTAGAGGCTAGGGGTTCCTTGAGCTGCGACTGGTTGACCTCACATCGGAATTTTGACCACCACTGTAGAGGGAGACATTATTTTCACTGACCACCAATGTAAGGGGCATTCTTTCCACTGACTGCCAATGAATTTATTTTAGCAGGGGTACCCTGTGACCTGATAATTATTTCAAGAGTTCTCCTGGGGTAAAAAGGTTGAGAAAGACTGTTCTATATTGTAATAGAGAACTTAAAGACCAACTCTGGTCAAAACCTTTTAATTCGTTCTTATCCACTCAAAAACACATTTTGAGTAGATAAGAATAAATAAAAAAAGCCGGTGGCACACCATAAAATCCAATGCTTGTAAAGCTTTATTGTTCCAGGTTAATCATGTTTTTCTTCTTCCATACTCTGGATATTGAACAAAAAATATTACTCTCAATAATCTTTGGTATATTGGTCCCTGTACGTTATTCAGATAGATTTTTTCATCTATATTTTTATTATTTAATTATTTTTGGCTTTAAAGTTGTTAGTTTTTTAGGAAGATGTCTATTCCACCCTTCTTTTTTATTTTTCCATTCAGGTGCCGTAGTAGTCATTGTATAGGGAGAGATGTAGCGATGTAATTTCACTAATTGTTTAATGTGATGCATTAATGATGTATACATGTACCTCTTTATTTCCTTTCCCATGTGTGTTTTGTAGATGCATAATTAACTCACCCCCTTTATCTCTATTATTAAAATAAAACTAAAGGTGAAACATTTTTTGTTGTTGTTTTGGATAGAGTAATGAAGGGCTGTAACCCTTGGCTTTTTTTTTTTTTTTTTGCAATCCATGTCCCAATTGGAATAATTCCCTTCCAGTCCCATAGTCCTAAATTGAACTTTCTGTTGCTTGTCCTAAAACAATAAAACTTTACAAACTTGAATTTTGCTTTTTTTTTTTCTTTGGACTTATTGATGATTTGGGAAAGGTAGAACACCTGTGTGGTGTGTGAACCCTTTTAACCAAAGGGCTGGCCCACCACAATAGGGCTTGGGAGCAGAGGAAAACTTTTATTCATTTGCTCATTATAACATCAACATTATAGCAACGTTTGTATTGCTTCTCTCGCTGTGAAATTCAGATCATATGGAGCGAAAGAAGAGGAGAACACCAAGCCATAGGGACTGGTCCAGATATACATTGTATTTTAGGCATGTGCAATTTGTTTCGTTCCGAATTAGTTTTTTAACGAATTTTGACAAATTCGTTAATTTGGGAATATCCCAATTAACGAAAACCCGTTTAACAAATTTTTTCCGAATATTCGTAAATTTGATAAAATTGGACATTCGTAAATTCGGGCATTCGTACATTCGTACATTCGTGCATTCGTACATTAGTAAATTAGTGAATTCGTAAATTTGTAAATTCGAAAATTCGGAAATCTGAAATAATAGTTAACTAATAATAACTTAACTATTAGTAATTACTAGTAACTTTTAAATTATAGGTATTGTAATTTCCTTTCAAATTTGGCTGTTAGTGAACGTAACACATACAAATGTATCCGAAGTTATGAATGATCCGAAAAAACAGAATGGAACGTAATGAATTAATAATAATAAATAACAATAATAATAATAACAAGGTTTTATTAATATTATTTATTATTAATTTGTTCCGTTCCATTTGTTTAGATGCAGAATTCGTTTTGGATAATTCTTAACTTCGGTTAAATTCGTATTTGTTACGTTCACTAACAGCCAAATTTGAAAGGAAATTACAATACCTATAATTTAATAGTTAGTTACTATTTCAGATTTTTGAATTTTCGGGTTTTTGGATTTTCAAACTTCGAATTTACAAATTTCCGAATTTTCTAATTTACAAATGTATGATTTTACGAATGTACGAATTTACGAATGTACAAATGTAAAAATGTACGAATGTACGAATGAATGAATGTTCGAATTTACGAATGTACGAATGAACGCATTTACGAATGAACGAATTTATGAATCGCGATCATAACGAATGACCCGAAAAACGAAAAAAATAATAAACTAATGAAACGAAAACGAAAATGAACGAATTTTTTGGCTGTGCACATGTCTATATTTGTCAGGAAAAATGAGGGTCTTATTAAAAGTTGATAGCCAATATGTTTTGGGGGCTATACAAAGATCCCCCTTCATCAAGGCTTTGGAGTGTGCAACTGCAATCTGTACAAATGGCTACACCAGTTTTAATTTTTTGTGAATTGTGGTTATAAGCACTCGGTGAGCTATCTGGCAGCCAGGCAAACTCAGGAGCAAGAACCCATCCAGATTCTAGTTGAATATAAATACAGTGGGTATAGAAAAGAATCCCCCCCCCCACCACCACCACCACCACCACCACCACTAAAATAATCACATTTTGTTGCTTTGCAGCCTGAAATAAAGACAGACACAGTTTGTGTTTTATCCAGCTGTATTTATAAAACGCATGACATCCAAGTGAACGATAGAACACCAACATGTCAGAAAAGTCACTAAGTCAGAAAAATGAGGGATTTAATCTGGGCTCTGAGTAGGCCATGCAAGGACATTCACCTTTTTCTCCTTCAACTACAGTGTGGTCACTTTTGCTTTGTGCTTCGGGTCACTGACTTTGGAAGGTAAACCTTCTTCCCATTGACAACTTTCTCTGAGTCCTCCAAGTTTTATCCTGTGTTGAGCACCTCAAAAAATGTTGGCTGTTTTTATGACTTATTTTTTACAAACAATTAAGATTACAGTGATCTTGTTTATCCCTTTTTTGTCTAGCATTCCTCTCTGTATTTCTATGGTTTGAGCTACTGTTGGGTGCCTGTCAATGGTAGTTGCCTTACCAGAGCTATTGAGCTTGTTTGAAGTTTCCTTTTATCCGACTAAACTTTCAAGTCTTAAGCCTCGTACACACGATCTGACTTTCCGACGGGAAATGTTCGATGACAGGCTGTTGTCGGTAAATCCGACCGTGTGTACACTCCATCGAACAATTGTTGTCGGACTTTCCGCCAACAAATGTTGGATGGCAGGTTTTCACATTTTTTCTGCGGACAAATGTGTGTTGTCGGATTTTCCCAGCGTGTGTACACAAGTCCGTCTGACAAAAGTCCAAAGTACAAACACGCATGCTCGGAAGCAAGGACGAGCCGGAAGTGGTCGGTCTTGTAAACTAGCGTTCATAATGGAGAATTAACATTTGTGACGTGGCAAATTATGAAATCTCCAAATGCAGCACACAATTCTCTTCTTCTTTAATGGGATAATAATGAAGCTGCTTTGCTGGTGATACTGAAGGAGTTATTGCAAATGAATTTTCAAAGGCGTTTTTTTTTCTAGTGATATCAAGAATAATATTATTATGTTTTTTGTTTTTTTTTTATTTGGGCAAGTTACCACAACACCATTATCCCATAGTTTTTAAGATAAAAGATACAACTATGTTGGTGTCCCTTGTTAATTTTACATTGTATTTTTTTAAAATGTAACTGCCTACTCCCAAATTGTCATTTGAAGTAAAACACATAGCCAAGTATTATTCTACACAATTTTTTTATTGTGCATTAAAAAAAGAAAACAAATAAAATTAGACACGCTATCTGCCAATAGAACTTAACCAAAAAGTGCATTCTATGCATCCAAAAATATAGAAAATATACCAAATCAAATCATTATTATTCAACCAAAAAAATAATGTCAAAGCAATAACTCCAAGGCCAATAATAAATAACACGTTATCTCCTCCGATTCTGCAACATGGCTGGTTGAGGAATGGCCGTTCAGAAACTAACTGAAAAGTGCCAACTGAAAAGCGCAAAATGAAAAGCGCGAATCAACATTCACCAAACTTCTACTAACACAAAATTAGCAGAAGGAGCCCAAAGGGTGGTGCTAAAGAGCTGAAAAACCACGTAGTACGTCTAGTACATCACTACGTTCGCAATTGCTGGCCAACCATTGTGTGACCGTTTGTATGCAAGACAAGTTTGGGCCAACGCCCTTTGGACAAAATTCCACGGTTTTGTTGGCCAACAATCCGATCATGTGTACGGGGCATGAAAGCTCCTAGCGTCTCTTTGAATATTTTGTTCTGGAGCCCTGAAATGTGTTGGCTGTCAACTCTTGATGAGACCTTTTTGTTGTGACAAACAATTCTATCTGAGGAATCCTTACGGCTTGGCGCTCAAATTCTTTTGCTTCATAAAAGTAATAATAAGAGAGGTTCTACTTAAAAAAGAGTGTTTTGTTGCAGTTGGGGTCTCCGCTGGAAAGATTTCCCATTACTTGCTATAACAACAGGAAGTGAGAGTAAATTTCACCAATGAAAAATGTCTGAAGCAAAAAAGTGTTTGGAATGGAGTTGGTCTTCAAGCATCATAGTATCTTAAGAAAGAAAATTGAAAGGTAGCACTGGATTATCCCTTTGGAGTTACTATCTAAAGCCTAGTACACACGAGCCAAATGTCGGGAGGCATCTGCTGGTTTGATAAAAAACGGCCAACATTTGGCCCCTGTGTATGTCAGGTGGTCTGATAGAAGTCGGCCGCTCTCAATATAATATTGTACTGTCATTTTTTGTGTGCCTATTTGCACATTTGCACAAACCACTTAGTGCTGCACTTTATCCCACATTCTCTTACACAATTTGTCTAATTGTAGTGTACGCAGCATATGTAGCTTATTGGGTGGAGCAGGAATTTTCAAATTTTTGCATAATATATGTTGTGTACACTTTTATACGCAGCTATATGGGCCTATTCACACAGTTGTGTCAAGCAGATGAAATGTTCCTCTTGTATATATATATAAAAAACATAGCTGCGTCCAGGGCTGTAATTTGGGCCATATTTTACGCTCTATGCATGTGAACATTTATAACTAACTTTATATGTGTGAGCAATGTACAAGAACCCTGATGGCCACACCACCATTCCTGTCCGACAGGTCAATAACTACATGTGCATGCGCAGGATGAATGCAATTAGTCGTGGCTGACTACCTGAGGTCATTCTGCGCATGTGTTGCCATCACTCAATGACTCATTTAGATTGACGCATTGTTGTTATTGACATGTCGGCCAGAAGTAGCGGTCAATTTGATCCCTAAATGCTTCAGGCTGTATGGATTTAAATGTTACATGCATACAGGAGAATCCTGCATATTTTACATATATCTGTGTGAATGAGCCCAATTTCCATCCAGTCTTTATATATTATTTCCCATCTTCAAGCCCCCATAAGGGTGCGATTTCTGGCCCACAAAACGCGTTGGATCTGTGTTACCTCATTTAATATAGGAATAACTGCATCTGGACATTTAACGTGTGGCGTGGCGCTCCAGTCTCAGATCCCTTTAACCAGTTCCCAACTTGCACACGCCGATGTACATCGGCAGAATGGCACGCTTGGGCAAATGGGCGTACCCGTACGTCCCTTTAAATTTGCCGCCGTGCCATTGCGTGCACGCTGCCGGTGTGGCGTGCACGCCGGCCAGGAACTCCGTGAGTTGGATCATGGGTCCCGCGGACTCGATCGCCGCAGGGATACCAGCGATCGCCTCACGGAGAGGGCGAACGGGGAGATGCTAATGTAAACAAGCATCTCCCCGTTCTGCCTAGTGACAGTGTCACTGATCTCTGCTCCCTGTGATCGGGAGCAGAGATCAGTGACGTGTCACATGAAGCCACGCCCCCCCACAGTTAGTAACACTCCCCAGGACATACTTAACCCCTCCCTAGCCCCCTAGTGGTTAACCCCTTCACTGCCAGTGTCATTTACACAGGAATCAGTGAATTTGTATAGCACTGATTGCTGTATAAATGACAATGGTCCCAAAAATGTGTAAAAAATGTCCGATGTGTCCGCGATAATGTCGCAGTCATGAGAAAAATCACTGATCGCCGCTATTACTAGTAAAAAAAAAAAATTAATAATAAAAATGCCATAAAACTATCCCCTATTTTGTAAACGCTATAACTTTTGCGCAAACCAATCAACAAACGCTTATTGCTATTTTTTTTTTAACCAAATTTATGTAGAAAAATACGTATCGGCCTAAACTGAGGGAAAAAAAATGTTTTTTTTTAATATTTTTTTGGGGATATTTATTTTAGCAAAAAGTAAAAAATAATGCGTTTTTTTCAAAATTGTCGCTATTTCTTTGTTTATAGCGCAAAAAATAAAAACCGCAGAAGCGATCAAATACCACCAAAAGAAAGCTCTATTTGTGGGGGAAAAAGGACATCAATTTTGTTTGGGAGCCACGTCGCACGACCGCGCAATTGTCAGTTAAAGCGACTCAGTGCCGAATCGCAAAAAGTGCTCTGGTCAGGAAGGGGGCAAATTCTTCCGGGGCTGAAGTGGTTAAGAATCTTAGTGACATTCATCCCCGCATTGCAAGATGCCTATGGCTCTACAGCACGTTGGCCACAAGAAGTTAATTATTAGTAAATGCAGAATCAGTTTGGCTTTATGAATCCTTTGAAAACATTTTCATCCCTTGGTTTTAGTTGCCAGGCAACTGATAGCATTCCTTTTGAAACGTGTCAAGGTTACGCGGAAATAACGTTTAAGAGAACATGCGGCGTTACTCCTAAGCTCATTATTTCCCTTTAGAAGCTTCATCCGTGCATATTGTTTGTTACTCAGATGAACCTTCCTGACTGTACAATGTGTTTCCTTTTGAGTATTATGCTTCCGCCTGTAAAATAGATGTAAATCAACCGAACAAAAAACGTAGGAGACTTCTCAGTGCTGGCACAGTACCATGACATTCCACCACCTGCACCTGAGCCCCAGGCTATGTCTCCATATTGGCAGCAATGAGCTGAGCCCTGACCATGGGGGGCAAATATACTAGAAGCATAAGGATACATGATGGAGCCTGAACGGGATGAATGGCAACCTTGCCTGGCATGGGATCCCCTTACTGAGGACCCTAGTGTGGGCATAGCACCAGAAAGATTTCATGAGATGTGCATGCATGCTAATTAATATGTAATTGTAATTCTTCCAGATACTTATTACTGCTCATAGAAATCGCAGTCCTCCCCCTGACAATGCCTTCATTCGCTTTTCTCTTCAGAAGGACAGGACCATTTTTGTTCAGGCATCTACTGGGATGCCGACTTAGAGATGGCACGTTCATGTAAATCCTTGTGCCTGTGCTCACAATTCATAAAAAATGGTACTTTACTCTCGCTCCACTGCCGGACTCAGCTTCTAGTGGTCAAGCCGGTGCTCTGGCATATGTTTCCACACTCGGCCCACAAGGAATATAATTCAATCCAGTCGGCTACTCAGTAACATCCAATGAAATATAAATATTTATTTACTACATAGTAGCACACAAATATAACAGGCTAAAGTGTTTCAACTGTAACAGCTTTCCTCATACATATTCCATATACATACTCCACATGAGGAAGACTGTTACAGCCGAAACACGTTAGCCTGTTATATTTGTTGTCTACCGTGTAGCAAATAAATATGTATATTTCAATGGATGTGTCCTAGTATCCTGCTGTATTTAATTATATTCCTTGTGCTCCCAATTGTCTAACTTAAAGTGTTACTAAACCCAGTAATGTGAAAATATTTCATCTGCCCCCCCACAGTGCCCACAGCTTATAAATCATCTTTTTACAATAAAAAAAAGGCCACTATATAACTTTTTAGATGATCTGTATACCACTGTTACATGATAAACTGCAGAGTTTCTCCAGTGCTGAGAGTTCAGGAAGAAGGAGATTTCCACTGCAGCCTGTATACACGCCCACATGTGTGATGCCAATATCATGTGACCAGGCTAGCTCTGATCAACAAGTAATTGTTCTCTCCAGCATAAAAGACACAACTGGGCATGTGCAGGTCGGCTACACTGCCTGTGTTAGCGGGCCTTCCCCAGATAGACAGTGCAGGTGGGGGAGGATCTAGGCATACAGGATAAAACCACCTTTTTTACACAATGCAGAGAATTAACCCCTTAAGTTCCACAGTGAGTATAACAAGCATGCTATGCTGCATATACACACTGATTTTACTGTTGTGGGTTTAGTAACACTTTAAGGCTGTATTCACACTTTGCTGCAACTTTGCTGCAACTTTGCCTCAACTTTGGATGGGTACAACTTGGATACGACTTTGGCTTTGACCAGTGATAATGGACAAATGTTGCACAACTGTTGCATTGTATAACATTCAGGTAGGACTTTCATGCAACTTTTGAGTATTAACATTGAAGTCTGTGGCCCTCAAGTTGCATGAAAGTTGGATCAAAGTAGTGCATGAACTACTTTGAAGTTGCTGCAACTTTAAGTTGCACATACAGTATATGAATGGTTATCATTGGAAAACATGGGGAAAGACTTGTCATGCAACTTTGATGTCCAAAGTTGCATGACAAGTTGCACAAGTGTGAATGGAGCCTAAATCAGCTCCTGCTGCAAGCTTTCACCTTGGGATTTGAGTCCCAAAAATGTGGCCACCATGTTCTTTATCTCCGATCCTTACACTGTTACTGAAGCAAGTATTGATTATGTTTATTCAGTATTGTGACAGATTCTTAAACCAAAATCACCAGCTATAAGGCATTCGGCTCTGTGATATTTTTCTTAAATTAATTGTTAGTCTGCAAATTTCTAAACTGCTATTTTATATATTTTTTGTGTTTTTTGTTCAAAAACCACATGTCACTTTATTACAGGGGTGCACCCATGCTACACAACATACATGTGGATGCTGGGCTTTCTAATGAGAAAGCCAGGCACTGTCTGCATGTCTGTTGGTTAGGACCTTCTATCTCTGTTGTCTTTCCTTGGACACTTCCAGATCAATTTTAAGCACAATAGTAGTAAACATAAGCCTGTAGAGAATGTAAATAGACCTCACCAGCTGTCAGTAGTCTTTGTACTCAAAATTTCATCTTTCTCCAATTTAGAAAGAAATACTGTTTTTATTATTCTCAAACACAAATAGCAAAGGAAATTTACAAAAGATTGGGTGATACTGGGTTTGAAGAGCAATCTGGGCTTACTAAAGAGAGCAGGCAAGAGCTTCTCCTTTTCTGACTGTCGCTCAATAATTCTTCTTACGGTACTCCCTGAACATAGCAGGCTGGAGGGAGTCATTCAGCCCTACGTGTCATTTTAAAGTCAATCTATTACAGTCTGTAAACATGTTTTTGTTCAGCAAAGCAGGTAAAGATAGCCTGGAAATTGAGTGAAATGTATCCCAGAGCTCCACCTGCTGGATAGAAGAGTATGTGTGCCATTACTAGCAGCCAAAACCGACACTATTCTGTACTCCTACTCCTGGACCTCTCTGCTGCCTTTGATACGTTTGACCACTCCCTCCTCCTCAAAATAAAACTCCACGCCTTTGGTCTCCGTGACTGTACTCTTCGCTGGTTCTCTTCCTACTTATCCAACTGCACCTTTAGCGTTTCCTACAACTCTACTTCCTCTTCTCCTCTTCCTTTCTCAGTTGGGGTCCCCCAAGGTTCTGTTCTTGGACTTCTCATATTTTCAATCTACACCTCCTCCCTGGGTCAGCTGATAGCCTCCCATGGCTTCCAATACCACCTTTACGCTGACGACACCCAAATCTATTTCTCTACCAATCAGCTCACTCCCTCTGTCTCCTCACGTATCGCTAATTTACTATCAGATATATCAGTCTGGATGTCACACAACTTCCTCAAACCCAATCTATCCAAAACCTAACTTATCATTTTTCCTCTCCCATATGCCCCTTCCCCTGATCTCTCTGTCAAAATCATTGGCACAACTATAAGCCCATCCCCACATGCCAAAGTTCTAGGTGTAGTCCTGGACTCTGAACTCTCCTTTAAGCACCACATCCAATCACTGGCCAAATCCTGTCGCCTCAACCTCTGCAACATCTCCAAAATATGCCCCTTTCTAACCAATGACACAACAAAGCTCTTAATTCACTCGCTGGTCATCTCTCTCCTCGACTACTGCAACTCCCTTCTCATTGGCTTACCTCTACATAGTCTATCACCTCTTCAATCCATCATGAATGCTGCTGCCAGACTCATCCACCTTACCAATTGCTCTGTGTCTGCTACCCCTCTCTGTCAATCCCTAAACTGGCTTCCGCTCGGCCAAAGAATTAAATTCAAAATACTAACAACTACGTACAAAGCCATCCACAATTTAGCCCCCAGCTACATCACTAGCCTAGTCTCTAAATACCAACCTACTCGTTCTCTTCGTTCCTCTCCAGACCTTCTGCTCTCTAGCTTCCTCATCATCTCCTCCCATGCTCGCCTCCAGGACTTTTCCAAAGCCTCTCCAATCCTATGGAATCCCTGAAAACCCTTCACTTCAGAGAAGCCTACCCTACCCACACCTAACAACAACTGTTTTTTCATTTTCTCCATCAGCTCACCCCCCAGTTATTACCTTTTTGTTTCCACTTGACCCTCCCTTCTAGATTGTAAGCTCTAACAAACAGGGCCCTCTGATCCCTCCTGTATTGATTTGTATTGTAAGTGTACTGTCTGCCCTCATGTTGTAAAGTGCTGCGCAAACTGTTGGCGCTATATAAATCCTGTATAATAATAATAATGAGAAACACATAGACACTACCATGGCTGACCTCTCCTGATGTCTGCTTTTAAGCTGATTCAACAGCTTCCATTCTTGGAGTCATCGACCCAGAGCATGTACGTAGATAATGACCTCTGACTTGATCTGTATACTTGTTCTGGGTCAGCGACTCAAAAGTATTTAAAGCGGACCTTCCTTTATTTTTTCAACTTTCCATCTATTAAATCTTCTGCCCTTGTTGTTTTAACTTTGGATAGTAAAACATTTTTTTTTCTGCCAGTAAATACCTTATACAGCCCACTTCCTGTTTCTTGTCTGATAAAAAGCCTCAGCTTATGACATCATGCACAACTCACTCTATCTCACTCTCGTGAGAGTTTGCCAGGAAGGGAGGGGGGTTGAGTCATAAGAGGGCCAATCAGAGCTGCAGAGCTGGAGGTGTGTGTCTGTGTAAATCCAGGAAGTGAAAAGGCAGTAGCTTCAGCTGCCCACAGTTAAAATGGTTGCAGCCAGACTCAGTGGAGGGAGATTTCTGCAGCATATTTGGCAAGTACAGAATCACAGTATATATAAAATAATATGCAAAGTGTTTGGAGGGAAGCTTCAGAATGACAAAAGATGTTTTTATTACAAATTATGTGAGCAGACTACAGTTCCTCTTTAAGCCATTGGATCAGCCCAACAGCCAAACAACTAGTATTCCCAATGTCAACGTTGACTTCCCTTGTATTTTTTATCAACAGGCTAAATACATCCAAAGGACAGGTTCACTTGAGCCAACAAAGGAGTCACCCATCTAGATACACCAAAACCTTTACAACCAAAAAAAAAACCAGGGCACCGTCTATGTTATCGCCCTTCTGTTTTAACGGAGTTTTCTGCAGTGATGATCAGAGTGATCTTTTTATTCTTCCCGCATACAAGGAACATCTGACACACCATGTATAGGAATCACTGTACAAAATTTTCCATGTCATTATTGTGACAGTTGCTTGTTACAATTTATTTCTGTGCCTGCGATCTGACAGCGGCCTCTCACAAGCATTGTGTAATGTAAATGTCATATTGGATTTGAATGTCAGGGATGTATATGTAAATGTATACATGGGATTCAGCCAGGGATTATCACACAATTCATCTGTACTGTAGGCATAAAGCCACACCGGTGTCAATCATCTTCATCATGCAATTGCTGCATTTTTTAAATTTTTTTTCACTCTCTCTCTTGATATATGTACAGTATAACACTCACTTTTATACCAAACTTGTGGACACCTGACCATCACAACTATTTGAACTTGTTGAACATCCCGTTTCGTAGAAAAGGGCATTAATATGGAGTTGCCCCACTCATTGCGCCTATAACAGCCTCCACTCTTCTGGAAAGGCATCTCACAAAATTTTTAGAACGTGTCAACTGGAATTTGTACCCAGTCAGCCAAAAGAGCATTTGTAAGAGGAGTACTGATATTCATCCCAAAGTTGTTCGGTAGAGTTGAAGTCAGGGATCTGTGCATACCACTTGAATTCTTCCACGTCAAACCATGTCTTTATGGAGCTGGCTTTGTGTACAGAGGCATAATCAGGCTGGAACAGAAAAAGGTCCCCCCCAAACTGTTGCCACAAGGTTAAAAGTGCACAGTGGTCTAAAATGTGTTTGTATGTTGTAGTATTAACAGTAGCCTTCACTGGAAACCTGATTTGAAAGGGTCTCCAAATACTTTTGGCCATACCATATGTAGATGTGATGGTCAGGCATCCACAAAGTATATATACTGTATGTATATGAGGTGTGTCCAGAATATAATGAGAATGAAGTTCCTACGCTCAAAAAGTGCTCTGTGAAGGGAGAAGCTGACCAGGGTCACTTGGAGTGGGGTGCCAGGTATACGATAGAACACTGATCGGTTGAATTACAGCCATGTCAGAATGAAGACATTCTTTTTTTGTGACACTCTATTCAAGTGCCTTGTATTAAGAAAAATGCAAGCAAGTTTGGAACAGCGGTATGCGATAACATGTTGTGTGAAATTGGGTAAAAGTGCATCAGAAACTTGGGAAATACTGAGGAAAGCTTTTGGAGAACACAAGTGTACCGATGGCACAGGGCCTTCAAGGAAGGATGAGAAGGTGTTGAAGATGAACAACGATCAGGACGCCCCTCTTCGTCACAAACAGAACAGAATGTGGATGTGGTAAAGGTCTGTTCTCAAACGTGACCGACGGCTTACTGTCAGGATTATTGCAGAGGAAAGGGGAATTATCAAGTCAATCGTTCATAAATCCGTGGATTTGAAGGGATTTGAAGGGTTTGAAAGGACACCTTTTTGGTAGTGTGGATAACGTCCACAGAGCCACTATGTAGGCTCTGAACACCATCCCTCTTGAAAACTTCCAGGGATGCTACTGTATAAAGAATGGAAAAATCATTGGGAGCGTTGACGTTATCATTCTCATCTTTCTGGACGCTTTGTGTATACTGTATATATACATATAGAGTAACGGTGTCTCTTTCTTTTCTCACATATAATAATAATAATCTGTTTGTTTTTGATATTATTTTTCCCCCATGGTTTTAAGTTGTCTAGCTACATATGAAAGTGATCATAATGCAAGTTATCGTATTAACATACAAATATATTTTCAAAACCTTGTATGCATTTTCCATTTTAGTTTGTAATTATATATACTCAACGAATTCATAAAAGTCTGTTTACCACCACGTTTTGCATACCCTCCAAAGTTGTAAGACGGGAAAGAGGGACACCGTTTAGTGCCAAGCATCAAGGCAAAAGATACAACCTCTGCTGTGCCCTCAGTTTTGCATATTGCCAAGAATTTATATGCAAAACCTTATATCCATTTTATATTTTAGTTTGTAATTATATATATGTACTAAATTAAGTCATACAAGCCTGTTTACCACCACCTTTGTTATACTCCCCAAAGTTGAAAAATGGGAAAGAGGGACACCCTTCAGTGCCAAGTATCTAGACAAAAGATACACCCCTGCTTTGCTCCCAGTTATGCACATTGTAAAGAATTTAAATGCAAAACAATATTGGTTTAATCCACCACCACTACGTTTCCTTTATACTAACTTTTGAAAAAACAGTGCAATGTAGACTTGGATGAAAATCTTGGTGCAATTTAACACTTTAAAAAAATATATATCTAAAAATACCTTTTGTTTTGTTTTGGATAAAGGTGTGAGAGGATAGTACGCTGGTCAGGTTTCTAATTTCATCTGAAATGGAAAGGAAATCTTCAGATGGGGCAAGTTTAATCTTCTCAAGATGGGATTTCCCCTCACTTTGATGGGCTTAGCTCCTACTTCCTATAGTGTTATGCCACGTACACACGATCGGACTTTCCGCCAACAAAACCGTGGATTTTTGTTCGAAGGATGTTGGATCAAACTTGTCTTGCATGCACACGGTCACACAAATGTTGGCCAACAATTCCGAACATGAGAACGCGGTGACGTACAACACGTACGACGAGCCGAGAAAAAGGAAGTTCAATAGCCAGTGCGGCTCTTCTGCTTGATTCAGAGCATGCATGGAATTTTGTGTGAGGGACTTGTGTACACACGATCGGACTTTCCGACAACAAAGTTTTGTTGGCGGAAAATTTGAGAACCTGCTCTCAAACATTTGTTGGCGGAAAGTCCGACAGCAAATGTTCGATGGAGCATACACACGGTCGGACTTTCCTGACAACAAGCTCACATCCAACATTTCCCGTCGGAAAATCCGACCGTGTGTACGCGGCATAACTGGGACAGGAAGTAAAGGGAATATCCCAAATCGGACACAGACAACAAAAACATATTATTAGTATTATTCAAAATAAGTAAACACCAACTGTAGGGTTGGTTTTTGATACTGAACATGTGATGTAACCTACTGCATATTATAAGGATATTAGGATTCACCAATTAGATTTCAGTGATTTTTTTAATGCTCATAATTACGGTGAATCCTAGTATCTTTATAGGCCAGCCCATTCAAAAGTACTATTTAAGTTCTAGGTGGTATATGCTGGGCTAGTTGACCCACTGCTATCATTGGGGTCTTCAGAAGTAAGATCTCAATGCTAAAGTTCCTTACTCTGTTACTGCCCCACGTTGGGGTGTTTCAGCTTATTCAGCTGTATTTTCCACAATATAACATAGATAAAAATAAAACTGGCAAAATGGACACCCTTGTAATTGCCATGTCAAGTGTGTAAACCTGGGAACTCAAGCAGAGAGATAATACATCTGGAGTCACTGGCACACATATAAGCTAAAATATTTTTTAGGCTTTTCATGAAGTTGGAAAGAGTTAGATCCGCTACCAGGTTTTCATTGTCTGTATCCCCATCAAGAAGATTTTCCTTAGACATAGGCAGATTCAGCAATGATTGGAGAACAGGTATGCAGAGAGATCCATTGTCTTCTATTCTTTTATTTTAACCCCTCACCACCCATTTAATTTTGTAATGTCCCCATCATGTGATAGGGAGCCCATCCTACCGTCTCCTGTTTGTCACTGTGTGTTGTCGGTAAAAGCGCAGTTCATAGTTGCTTGTGGTGCACAATTGAACAAGCACAGCATAGACACATATATGAGGTATCATGAAATAAAACCTACCTCACTGCTACCACATATATGCATACGTACAGTGACAAGAGGGTAAAGTGTATGCAAAGACACACTTCTTTTTTTTTTTAAGTTTTGGATAAAGGGTTTGAACATCAGTTTTCTTTTGCCATCTGTAAAGCCGCGTACACACGAGCGGAATGTCCGACAGAAAAAGTCAGACGGAAGCTTTTCATCATCTATTCAGATCGTGTGTAGGCCTCATTTTTTTTTTTTTTTCGAAAATTCTGACGGACCTAGAAATGGAACAAGTTCTAAATATTTCAGACGGAACCAATTCCTATCGGGAAAACCGATCGTCTGTATGCTGTTCCGACGGACCAAAAACGACGCATGCTCTGAAGCAAGTATGAGACGGCAGCTATTGGATACTGGCTATTGAACTTCCTTTTTCTAGTCCCGTTGTAAGTGTTGTACGTCACCGCATTCTGGACGGTCGGACTTTGGGTTGACCATGTGTAGGCAAGACCGCTTGAATGAAATTCCGTCAGAGTTCCGTCGGAGAAACCTTTGGAGTTTATTCCGACGGCAAAACTGGTCGTGTGTACGCGACATAAGCCGTTTGAAACATTTCCCCTCTCTTTCTGTCCCAGCGTCCCAACAGAAAGTAAGAGGAAATCTCTCCAAATCATAGGAAAATACACTATATTATCAAAAGTATTGGGACGCCAATACCCCACCCTTTGCAGCTATAACAGCTTCAACTTTTCTGGGAAGGCTGTCCACAAGGTTTAGGAGTGTGTCTATGGGAATGTTTGAACATTCTTCTAGAAGCACATTTGTGAGTTCAGGCACTGATGTTGGACAAGAAGGCCTGGCTCACAGTCTCTGCTCTAATTCATCCCAAGGTGTTCTATCAGGTTGAGGTCAGGGCTCTGGGCAGGCCAGTCAAGTTCCTCCGCCCCAAACTCGCTCATCCATGTCTTGATGGACCTTGCTTTGTGCACTGGTCCAAATTATTGCTGGAGGGGAGATTATGGTGTGGGGTTGTTTTTCCAGGGGATGGATAAATTGGATTTGTATCATCACAGAGTGGTACTGTGGATACGAGAAATTAGTAGATATATGCCATGTCCCGATATATTATATTTGGAAAAAAGGTTTTTGGATGATGGACTTTATAGGCACAACACTAACTACAGAGTTTTGTAAAAAAGTATATACATTTATTTATTTACAGAAACATATGAAACAATTTTAAAAACATTGACTATCCACAATTGTGCCTTGAAGCTGCGCTG